>NC_140973.1:22084844-22267344 GCF_056783735.1 Eptatretus burgeri
GAGGTTATGTTTTCACCCCTTTCTGTGTGTTTGTTTGTGTGCAGGATATCTTAAAAAGTTGTGGACGGATTCGGACGAAACTTGATGGACACGTTGGGTGTGTGACGAAGAATTGATTCGATTTTTGGTGAAGATCAGAATCCGGATCCGGATCTGATAATTTTTAAAGTGATTCTTCACCATTGACGGATCAGGCTAAACTAATATGTAGCACGCTATCGCAAAGGGTTGTGGACGGGTTCGGATGAAACTTGGTGGACAGGTTGGGTGTGTGACCACGAGGAATTGATTCGATTTACGGATCTGGATACGAGAATTATTTAATTTTTAAAGTGATTCTTCATTATTGAGATGGGGCCAAAAATGATATATAGCATATTTCAAAAATGTATTGGGTCCGTTACGTTCTCATGGATCAGGAATTACATGGTGGAAAGTTGTGGATTGCCCTTCTAAAAGTTGTGTTGTGGAGTGCCCTATGCTCTAACGAGTGCCCTTCAATTTTTTTTTTTTTTTTTGGGTGGGTTTCGTGGGGAAAGTGTTATAGGGTGAGGAATGGATGAACACGTTCACCATTTCACAAGACCCTCCACACAGACATTAGTCGGAGTCACTACACATCTACACAATTACCTATGTTCAAGCTGAACTACCAGTTGTGCCAATGTACATCTACTCCTCCATCCCCATTGGTTTATGGGTACCTATAAGCCTGTTGTTGGCTTAACAGTTAAGGTGGCTGGCTTTAGCTCTTAGGGTCTTGAGTTTGAGCCTCTATCTACCATTGAATTAACACCAGTTGGGGTTGACTCAGCCTGTCATTCTTCTGAGGTCGGCAAAATGAGTACCAGTATACTGGTAATAGAGGGCACTGCATCAGCGGCACAACCACGCCCTCAGAAAATGATGCAACCAGCAACTACAGGCTGCACATGATAGCTATATCTAATTCACACCTATTGACTTCAGGTTAAAATATCGCTCCTGTTTCCACTGCCACTACCTTTCTTGGTATACAGTTCCATAGGCGACAACATTACCTCTTTTGATTTATAATTTATTCCCCTGGGAATAGAACCGAACACCATATCCTCTTTACTTACAACTGCCTTGCACTGTGCTGTCTGATTATTCACACCCCACCCCCATACCTATGACCACCCTTCTCTTCCTCTCCCTCCTTTAGATGTATATTAGGAGCCCTTTATGATCTTTTGTAAAACGAACTTGTGTTAACTTTTACTGAGTGCTGCCAGTTTAACAAGGTGTTTTTTTTTGTTTTTTTTTTTTCTAGACGTTTTCAGTGTCATGGCAGAAGAGCTGAAAGAGTGTGACAATTCTCTTCTTGCCTCTTGTGGTCACTCGGACCTGATTTGGCCACAGAAACTTCCCAACCCCGTTCAGAACTCCCGAGAACACCAAACGCTTCACCGTGAGCTCATCTCGAACTACAAAACGTGAGTTGCGTACAAAGTGATGGTTCAAAATCCCCAATGAGGAAATCTCATTTGATGCTTCAGTTTGTTCAAGTCTTTTGCATCCATCACTGATAGTTGTTGTTTTGCGATAAAACAAACAGGAATTTTTGGGGATAATATTTATACCACTTGTATCATATGGTATCGGTAAAATGTCGATCCGGTGGGACTGAGTGGAATCCAATTGGATTAAAATGTAGTCAGAGGTGCTGCACCATGGAGGATATTCTTATGAACCAAACATCTCCCAGTCCTATCTGCAATGGAGGTCTTAATGCCCTGGAAGCCATGAACGGAATACATTGACCTTCCTTGGCACCAGCATAACGAGCATTTCGATCTTTTTTTAGAACTTGTTCGGCATAATGACACATCTGCAACACAACTACTTTAACGGTCAAAATTATCCTCACCCTCTTGTGGTTTCAGCCAGGGTACGTTTTTGGCCCAAGTCTTTCATGAAACAGCTGGTCAGTCCCTGCATTTGGCTATGGCTGATTTTGGGTAGCAATTTCCCCTTTGTTCAGAGGTGTCGTCGACAACTCGCCTACTCTTCGCTAATGCTAGCAGACGGGACACGCATCTTACCCACCATCCGAGGGACGGTGCTCTCTGTGATGCAACTGCTGGCCTGTGAAACGCCAATCCGAGTTTATAGTGTGCTCAGGAATCAAACGCAGACCAAAGATCAAAGTTTTTCTTTTAACAATGGAGATTCTGTTTATAGTATAATGATTATCTCAGCATGTGGCATTTATAGGGTTAAAATACCATGGTCTATTTGATAAGAGTAAATGTTATGTGCAGTACTCTTTCCACATTTCCTCTTGGATTGGCATGTGGTTGACCGCCTTGCAATATTAAAACCTCTTGTGGTTTCTAATCATTGCAGTGCTTTTGTGCCGTTCCCTCATTGATGAGGTTATAATGTCTTAAATAGTTTTGTGGGACCTGTAATTAAAGGATCTGTTCTTGTTCTCAAGGTGTGACCCTAAGTAGCATAATTATAATGCTTTATAACGGGGGATATGACACTGCTGCCACCTATTCGTGCATCGCCAAAGCAGTCGTGGCTTTCTGCAAATTGTTACAAAAGTATGGTTTTGTCCATGCGTCACATCGTTATCGTGTAATGCCACCTGCTTTGGATGCAATGCCTTGAGCCCCGCTGTGCAACCTTCTCTCCTTTTCTGTTCCTTTCTGCGAATGCACGCTCACGCTCAGGGGAAACTTGCCAATTAAAAAGCCTGAACTGCAGAAGGTGTTGGAGAAGCGCAAGTGGGAACAGGAGACGCGACGGAGGGTTGAGGAAAAGGAGCAAAAGTGTTCACCACTTGAGCTTGAGTTACAGAAACGACAAATGAAGCTGCAGCAGGTGGGAATTAAAATATCCTTCCTTATTCACCATTTATTTACTTTGTAAGCTTGAAGACTGTACTTAACACACAATTGTGCAGGTATTTGCTGATTTTAATTTTTTTTAATACTTGGCACACCTTGCATCTCTAAACCACAATGAAAATTTTGCACATAAGCCAAGTTGTATTGTCTTGGTGAGAATTCACCTTAAAATTTGTTTGAAGGGTCTTTTGGTGATGTCGATTTCAAAGGGAAATCTGACCAGGGGACCAACTTCACCGTCACCTCCCCTAACCCCCCTCCTCTCCCCCTCCCCCAACTCCAAACCAGAGGTCGAATTAAAAAAAAAAGTTATATACACAGTGTTAGTCGATGCAAAACAGCAACCACTACAGGGTATGACATCATCCTTCCTTGGTCACATGGTTCAGCAGGGATTCCCAAAGCCAACAAAAAGTGTTGGTTAAAATTTGTGGGAGTATTTTAAAACCATCGCATATGACATGCATTTCACTTATTTTAACATGTTTGCCATCTCTGCAACATCGAGACCGCACCGGCAGGATACTTATAACGACATGAAATACTTTGCGGACACGCCACTTCTGGGATGACGCCAATCCTGGTCAATGTAGTGTTGTCGTGTCGGTGAAGAGTTATGCCGCACATCTCCGTGTTAAACACGTTTTAAACTCGTATTAAACACACATTTATTACCCCATGCACAAAGTGCAGAGAGGGGTTAAGCAATTGGTTCATTCTGTCTTTGTGCACAGATGTCAGTCGATAATTGAGGAACTACTTGATTTCAATTGAATGTTATATTTTGAACATGAACCTGAAGTTTAGTGGTACTTTGGTTTTGAATTTCGCAAATTGTACGGAATTTCGTCCCAATTGCACATGCTCACAGAGGAGTAAGATGAAAAAAAAATTTATTCTGTCTGCCTGTCTGGCAGTCAAACAAAATTGAAAATCATTTCTAACAGGAAACTTGTTTTTCGGGACATCATAAAGGACGAAAACGACAGGCACAAATAAGTAATGCAATGTGTTAAATAAGGTGGTGTAAAAGACACTGCATCAAGTGTGGTAAAGTTCCGAAACAACCTTTTTTTTTCCCCCTACAACCTCTAAAATCTTTATTTTATTTAAATTGAATTATGTACTTGAACGTTGGAGAACACAAATCACCTTTCACCTTCTTACCACTTCCAAAACCCTTCAGTTTAGCAGTGCTTGGACAAAATTTTACGCCATCTCGACCAATCAAATTTACCGCTCACACTCTCGGCGTTGGGGAATATCGAGATTCAGACAAAATTGCAGCTCGTAGGAAATATATATCATGCAAGGAAATGCAAAGCAAGAGTTGAAAAGACCCCCCCCCCCGTCCTTTTTCTCATGATTGTGCAGGTAAGGTGTTCGATGAGCTCTAGTTTTGTAATGAATAATTTTCAACTTGCGACCTTGTTAATAAACCGACAACATACAATAAATCACGCCTCGAGCAACATTACAGTTTCCTTCTGCAAGGTGAGTCCAACTAGCCAAAGTAAAATGGCGATTGGAAAATTCCTCGTTCTCATCAGTGTGAGGTGACTGTAAAATGGGTGAGCCAAAAATACAACCAATACCATAGCATGGTGAGTAATTTTGTATACCTTTTATTTTTTTTTTGTATACAAGTCGCTCCTCGTGAAAAAGCAAGGACATTGAACAGATTGGGACACAACAGTAGAGAAAGGGGGGGGGGGGAGCAGCAACAACAAAAAAAGGGTTCAAGGATGAAACGGAGGGAGAGTTACACAAATAATGGGTAATTTGGGGGGAAATAAGGTGTTTGTTGGATTTATCAGTGATTACAGACGTTTTCACATTGATTGGAGTGGTAAATAAGAAAGTTATTTGGTTACATATCAACAAAATTGGCGTTTTGTTTTACGTGCACAGTGCATGCGGTTAGGAAGTAACATCAAAAATGCAGGTGCACTTGTGCATGAATGCACCTGTAATTTCAAACCATTCCTTTCTCTTTATTTTGCCAAAAAAGACCTTTGTTTTGAATCAACATTTGCTTCTTTATTCTAAACCTCTCGAGGGTGACAGCTCATACTCAGTAGTGTTCCATTGTGGGATATCCTCGGTGCTACTCTGGCACATTCTGACTCAGTGTGGAAATAAATGGATACAGCTCAAGATGTTGGCAACAGTAGAGGATTGAGGGTAATGAAGGGGGGGGGCAGGGTGGAGGTTGAGGTTGAGGGTGGGAGTGTTGTCATACCTTTTCCTCTGAAAGTAAATACCACATGAGTGACCATCATGGCACAACTTTCTGCATCAGTTGATGCAGTTTTGAGCACTTTGTGCAAAGGCCTGATGATGGAACCTCCTCTCCAAATGTGTAGTGACCGATTTCCATTGAAGTGCTAACCGTGGTCTCCCGAATGTGGAACAGATGGAGCTGGAGATGCTTCAGGCAGAGCAGGAGCAGCAGGATGCCCCCGAGTTTGTGAAGAAGAAGGGGACATTACGGAGCGTGTTAACCCCAGCACAGGAGCCCAGTGTTTAATGGGAGGTCATTATGAGCTTGTGTCTACTGTTTGTTGGTGTGAACAGTGCTGTGCCTGCCATGGGTAGACACCTATTTTGCAACAACAATGCTTCTTGTTACAAATGGTGTGTTTTAGAGCCGTCGGGTCGCGTTCTCTGAAGTTAACCCAGAGGACTGGCTCAGAACACGAGCAGGGGTGTCTGGGAAGCAATTTGTACGTTTAGAAGTGGTGGGTCCTAGTACTGTATACAATGTGCTGCTGCAAAAACGAAACAAAAAACACCAGTGGTCATGTACTGCTGTTTTTTCACGATCGGATGATCTGCCTCGGAGAAAATGGGTTTGAGATTTGGATTGTTTTAACTCAAGAGAATTCGTCCAATTAAACTCGTGATATCCCTCATCAATGTGATAAAGTGAACTTCTGGTACAGTATTACAAAATACCATTACATTTTCCTTTTTTTTTCCATGCTTGTTTGAATTTTAACTTTGAGTTGCAAAGTCTGACACTTGAAACCTTATAATTAATGAAACTCGTTGAAGTATTGAACGATTCGTGTTTGAATCGCACATGAAAAGTGACCTGACGAGGACGAACCAGCCGAAGGCTATTTATGGATTGTTTCCCAGCTGTTTGCCTCCAATGTGGGTTGTGTAAGAGTATTTAGGGTTCATCTTTTTTTGTGAATGTGCTATACATGTTTTGTTTTCAGGTACTCAGGCTTTTTGCACTGGAGCTACCTCCATTTAGTACTGCAGAACCAATCGATCGCATTGGCATCAAACCCGGAGGTTGTTAATGCTGTGATCCAGGTCCCGGGTACTTTGCTTGCGGTTCTTGTTGAACAAACCATGTAACCGACGTGGTACGGATTTAGCTTCGAGTAAATCTGAGAAAATCAACCACATGGCTTGGAAATTCATCGAGCACGCGGTTGGGTGTTTGGGTGCGGACCGAGTTAGAAATGTAAAAAAATTGGTGTAATTTAATGTAAAGTATGTGTGCCAAAGGTTGACCATTTTGTTGAGGTTTATGAAAACCTCATGTGACGGTAATAGGGAATTTCATGAATTGACCATCTGTATTATATATGTCCAAGGTTGTATAATTGCTCGAGCAAATTGCTTTACTTTTTTTAATTTTATTTTAACGCCACTTTGATTGTCCACTTTGATTGTCAAGGTTTTTCTTGTGTGTTTGGTTGAAGCTATAAAGTCACTTCTGGGTTTCTTCTAGTTGAATATGGTTTCTCGTGAACACTTTTTTTGAGCATCTCATTGTCGTGTGCGTGGCTCCCTGAACCTGCTGGAGATCAACTGCACAAATGACTGTTTTAGGCAATTTGGTCGGCAACAAGTCATTGGGATACTGAAAACTGAAAGTTTGCACGGGAAGGATGGCAGAAACAAACAAACACACACATGCTTTAGGAAATAAATAAGCAACTTAATAAAATCAGGAGCAAGACTGTTACACAGCAATCCAGCATGAAGACGATGGAGGTGGTGACTCATGCCATTGTTTTATTAGTGCAGTATACAGTAGTTAGTCCCAGAGAGTACCAAACTATACTGTCGTGTGGCCTGATCATGTAAATGTGGGTTGAGGCAATGCAAATCAGGTCGTGGCATAACGTGACAACGTATTTGCGAAGTGACAAATCAGGGGTTGGTATAACGTGACAATTCTATTGCGGTCGATGATAGTGCAGAGATCTCGGATTGTGCACAGCTTTTGATTTTCTTCAGGGGGTCAGTGAGAATTTTGAAGTGCCACAATGTGTCTTTTGAAATGACGTATGAACGTTAAATGAGGCCTTTTACATAAGCGCTGTATGTGCGTTCAGTTCGCCGGGCACTTTTAACCTGAGATTCAAATCGTCTTTCAAACATAATTTTCAGCATTTCGACGATCGAGTGGCAATTTCAGGATGGTTAACCATAATTGTTCTGTTCCGGAATGCAAATCTGACTCGAGGAAATGGAAGAATACGAGAAATATCCTTGATTGAGAGGTGTCGGGTTGGGTTCGTACCGTTTCCTGTTGGTACATTCCTGCGTCAGCTGTGGATATAACGTGCATGCACAAACACACACACACTTTTCCTTTTAGAAACAGATCCAAAATCTCGCATAATTTATCTTGCGGCCCCGAAACCAAACATATATTTATAACAGCCCTCAAAGCTCCCGTAGCTACCCTCTCCCCCTAACATGATTAATAGTAAATATAATTTTAAACTTCCCCTGAACATTCATAAGCCCCACTAGATATGTCCTTCATTGTTCAGAAGCACCATATCAGATACAGTCCATTCACTGGTAGTGATCCGATGGGGGTTTGTGTAGCACACGCCCATCCACTTGAGCCTTTTACTGGTCACATGGTCGGGAGTTTGCAGGACGAGCAGCTGCTCGAGCGGAAAAAAGTTCTCCAATTCTTTCATTGTGCAGATGCAGATCTTTCTCTTGGGTACTTTTCCAAGTATTTTTGACTTCTTTTAGAGCTTTGTGAACCATTTCAGGCAACAATCCTTAACCCAGACATATGATATACTTTCTTTTGGTCTGAACATCGCCGTTTCCTGGGGTGTATGCGCATGCACACTGATCGAGCAGCATTCTGGGGAGGATGATGTCATTTTGAAAGTCGCGTATTGGCTGCTATGCCAGTCCATCACATGAGACACCACCATTTTGACTTTGTTGACTCCCACCCCTCTTCCAGGTTTAGCTCAGTTTATTGCAATCAAAATTTAGGAATACATGTCTACCTTTCGTTTCTGCTTGTTTTCAGGTCCACAATTGCCCAGAAACGTTCAATCCCATCAGTTTTGTACATCATATCGGACTTCAGGATCTCATCTTGTGTTCTGTATCCCCTACAGTTTTGTACACGTTGGCAAAACAAAGGCAAATTTGATACTCAATTAACACTTGAACAGCCCAAAAGAACAAACAGTATTTTAGATAAGTATAAGTCTTTATGGCCCAAGGAGGTTAAGTACATCATAAGTAATTGATGCCTTTGAACTTAATGTTAATGTATTCATTTCAAAACCTTCCTACTTAAATTTTTCGACTATGCAGTAAGAGTTGCATTAACAACAGATATTTTTTTTTTTTGTCTTTTCCATAAGCTTTTGCAGCCCTCTGATATTTAGTACACTTTTATCTTACAGGCACTGCAAGTCTTGGTGTACAGTGCAAATACATTTGAATTGTAAATTATAGGGACGAGCAAGTTGCCCATGCCCACACGAGATCCTAAACGGGATAGGGATGGAGGGAGTGAAAATGCAAATGGCGTCTTCTGTGATCCAGCCGGCTAGCTGGGAGTAACAATTCACATTTATTGCCACATCTGATGCAATTTAAAAGCTCTAATGGCAGTGAGGTGCTCCATTTAAAACTTTGTTTGATATACGTATGTAGCTTTTTGATGCCTCGGGTCTGTAGTAATAATTTGTATTTGTGTCAGCCAGTGACCAATTGCAAATGAATAGTAGGAGGAGGAGGAGGATTATTTTTTTTCATTCTGATGCTTTACTTCTCATTAAGTTTACAAAAAGAGTTTCAAATGGCATTACATTAAAAATGCTAAAACTAAACTTTGCTCAGTTTTTACTTGTCAACATGCATTATAGAACTATAAATCCATCTATCCATCAGGACCATACTTTGTACAGAGTATCAGTGCTGCCCAAGCAGTCTCCTGGGCTTTGGGCATAATCCTGGATGGGTTGCCACTCCAACACAGGATACTCGAATTGCTCAAACATCCCAGCAAGCTGGTACTCATTTTTCTGACTTCAGAAGGTAGGCAGGCTTAATCAACCCCACCTGTTATTAATTCAACAGCCAAGCAGGATTTGAACTCAGGACCCGAGGATCCCAAACCCACCACCCAAACCACTTAGCCAACACCAGGCATGAACTATAAATGACTAAAACTCTCATCTTGTATGTATGTATGTTCCCAAAATAGTCAAAACGGTACACGATAGCGCAAACATTTTCGGCCCACCTTACCATTCTCCTGCGGTGTGCAGTAGCAAGTTTCGTTCAAATCGGGCAAAGAAAAAATTTTAAACTAGTGGTGCCAGGCACAACAAATCCCGCCCATTTAAGGCAAAAGTCTTCGGACCCTACCGATCTTCACAAATATACATTTTTCACTATAGGAATGGGTAGGATTATAAGTGACAAATAGAATAAGGTTCACTATAAGCTTAGTTTGAAATCAATCAGATCATTTTTGACGAAGTTATGAGCGAAAAATGATTTTGATATTTTCTTGACAACCTTTGATCCAATTGGACCCAAAAGTTAATGGGGTCATCCAAGGTTCATTGCCCACCTGTGGATTAAATTTGATAGCGTTTGCTAAAGCCGTTTTGCCGTAAAGTTGCTAACAGACAGACAGACAAACAAATGAAAAATCGTGCTAAGCACGACACTTGGCGAATTAGTTGACCTTTCCGTGTGGTGGTCCAAGCTGTAATGTCATGGAATGTGTGGTGTTTATTTGTGTGTACATTAATAAAATGACGCGACGTCACAAATAACTATCAGGCGCGCGTTGTCATGGTAACGGCAGCAGATTGAAAATTTTCACAACTCATTTAAAGCCACCATGTGACATTCAACAACTTATCATCAGTGCTTGTTGCCTTCATTCTGATCGTAGAAAATATTTTAAAATACCTTGGAACATTGCTTTTCAACCAGCTTTACGATCCCGTTATCAGGTTTGAAATATGTTGTAAAACAAAAATATGTATTTTATATGTGTGTTTTTCATGTTTTGGGTGACCCTGACCTTGACCTTGGGTCAATTTCGATCAAACTTTGTACACATGTTAATATTACATGCATAAATAGACAGTATAAGTTTCAATATCAGTACAAAACTGTTTGAGAAATAGCCATGTGTAATTCACAAAATTCCCCAAAGGTTTATAATGGGCGATAATATAAAGTGATGCAGAATCCAGATCCTGATCTTGAACATCACTAAAAGTCACATATCTTTTTGCACTGTGGATTTCTATCAGCTGTTAAAATTTCATCCAAATCGGTTAAGAATTGTGACCTGCAGAACGAATTGAATTTTTTTTAAATCACGCCAATAGCTAAAAACTTTGACATCATACGCTTGCGAAAACTGTGCATAATTTGTACTAACATGCATTTTAAAACATTTACATATTCCATTGAAGTTTGTTATGGCGTCAACAGGAAGTCACGATGACTTCCGGTTACTGAGTTATGTTCAAAAGCTTGTTTTCACCTTTTTTGACGGAACGTCATGACTTGATTTGATCCCAGACTATTTAAGCAAGATTGGCTATCACGTGTTAAAATTTGAGAACGATTGCTTCAGTAGTTTCGGCTGCACACGAGCGCAAATATATTTTTTTAAGTGACGTCAATAGGCAAAACTTTGACGTCATATGCTTGCCAAAACTATGCGTAATTTGTAATAAGATGCATTTAGTAATCATTTACATATTTGAATGAAGTTTAATTTGGCGTCAACCGGAAGTCGCTACGACTTCCGGTCACTGAGTTATGTTCAAAAATGTGTTTTCACGTTGTGTGACGTCATGTCGTGATGTTTCCTCCGATTCAGACAGGGTTTGCACGCGGACCGTTTCAGGTGGATTGCCTATCAGGTGTAAAAATTTAAGAACGACTGGCCCAGCCGTTTGGGCTGTATACGACCGGACAAATAAACAAACCAACAAACAGAACAGACCAACATACTTGACAAAATCGAAGATTTCGCCAAGTGACAAACAAACCGGACGATTACAATATCCCGCTCCCTCCCTCCGGAGGGCGGGATAAAAAAGTCAATTCCCGATTCAGTGAAGTACTCTTCGGGAGAATTTGATCAATGTAAACAACCTCAGCGGTCGGTTCGCTGGAGCTATCTTTGTTTTTAATGATTTTTTTAATCAACAGCTGTCACAATGGGAACCCAACAGGTTCACGGGTCGTCTGGTGAACTATAAATGCAATGCATTATTTCATTGAGATAAAGTGATGGCTTTCAATTTTATTACAGCGCGTGCGCTGTATACAATTGCACCGAGTTTGAAATGTCCCCGGCGTCGTCTACCACGTCTCCGGTGGGTCCGGTGCCCCCCCCCCCCACGTGCCTCAAGACAGCCAATGACGGCCGTCCGGTAGATGCAGTGCGTAACCTCGACGGAAATGGCGACAATTGACGGAAATACCCGAGTATTTCAATGGAAATTTGTGAAACTAATGTGTTATATATGTGAAAACCATTTAATTTCTTGCTTGACGGAAAAAAATGAAGAAACGCTCCTCTCATGTACGAACGAACGAACGAAAGATGTCATTTCCGTCCACCATGGCATTTCGCGCCGAACGCAGAAAGCGAAGTTCTTCTTATGCCATCATTCTCTTTAATATTAGCCATAAACAAGTGTTTCGTCATGCATTAGTAGTTGAAATTTACTTACAACAAGAACGGAAAAATAATCTCCTCAGATTCAACAAGAACAAAAAAAAAACCCGAAAGCATCACGTGCAGGACAAGACCAATCGAGCTGAAGGAAACGATACTGTAACTGCACTGCTCCTGATTGGTCAAAGGACACCACGTGTGTTGTGTGGGCGGTGTTATGCATGAGGATTCCAGCAAACAGGACTGGACCAACCATGTTCGTGATGTCCCTCATGCTGCATCGCCAATCCTCGGCGGCACGTGATACCATTGGACCAATCACGTTCGGCGATGTACCTCATGCTGCATTCTGACAAGCTCTGGATCAGAGCGAGCTTTGATTGGTCAAAGTAGTGGAGAGGTGGCCATAACCTCTGACAGATGGTAATGACCAAGGAGGAAAGGCGATGCGTCGTTTTGATTGGTTGAAACGTGGAGGAACGGAAGGAATTCTTCTCCTCGGATCCACTTGCAACACACAGGTATCTGTTTCATAACCCAAATCACTTCACTGCGTCATTAATAATAATATTTTTCTCCTTATTTTAATTTGTACGATTTTTTTTTTTGATCAACGTTAAAAAGCTCCGTGACAGCTTTCGACATTTTCTTCATCCGCGGGTCTTCATCGATATTTGTGAAAATTTGATTTCCGTGGGAATGTGATCTCACTGTGAACGGCTGTCCTGGTTCCATCATTATTTTGCGGCCTCCTGCCACGCTGTATCGAACGATTTCATTCCTTCTGTCATATATAAAGGTGCTTATCACAATAATAATAATAATAACAAGATTTTTACATTTCAAATATTAAGTTCGCTTTTTAATTGTTTTTCAAATGAAAAAGCATAAATTGCATATTTTAACATTAGTGTACTCATTTGCTTCACCACACGTGCTGTATTGAAGGATTTCACTTGTTTTAGTTTAATTCACACAATGATAAAATAATCCAACAAATATACTTAATATTTATCATGACACAAAACGTAGTCTTCATTGTCACTTTCATCACTCAGAGGATACATGCATGGCTTCACTTTTCTGTTGGAGCAGACTTTTGGATGGCGCCATGCTTCGGTACATGACAAATACACTGCTTTACAGGTGCAACACCGAGTAACAGGGAGTTTTATATCCACAACAGGAGAACTTTGGAGCTGGCTCCTTCACTGTCCAATGGATAGACAGATATAATTGTATAGAGTCCATCGCTGGCCATCTTGGCTTGGAACATCAGATTCTGACTCCAAAGCACGTTTCCAGATTGTGGCTCAGTAGCTGGCTCGCTATGTGTGTTTCGTCATTGCATGCTTTGTTGCTGGTAGTTGCTGAGACTGATGACTCCCCACACAATATAATGTATCATGCATTATTGATGTTTTCCTGGTAGTCAAGAGCATACAGATGGGCAGTGAACTGTTTGCAGAAAGCTAGTTCTTGAGTCACCTGAAATGACTTGCCCAACATCTGCATTGACCATAATCGCAACTCCAAACTTCTCAAGCAAATCAAGGGCACTTTCTTTCCTTGTCCGCCGAAGGCGCTTGTGCTGTCGATTCCTGTGAAAGCATGGAATCGTATTATTATTTTGCATGCAGCCTATGACTGCTTATTGCACCATTGCTGGGAATGCCACTGTGCCTCTGATGAAGTGCCCGCTGTTTTCAGTAAGGTACTCCATCCTCGGAAGGATGACAAGCTGAGTCAACCCATCTGGTGTTATTTGACGGAATGACGGGATGAAACATAATATTTAAGCCAACCACCTTAACCGTGAAGCCAACTCCAGGCTGATGGATTCCTATGAAGGACTTGCACACAGCATGACCCAATTCAGAGGCTTGACTTGATGTCAATAACTTTGTGTACATTATGCTTTGGTATTATGACCCTCCCTCTGGACACATTATTAAGGACATCCTGACCAACAGCTATTCATCTTCTGTGAAGGTCAGTATTTTTTGATCTGAGTTCAACTGTGACTTCAACTTCACCTGTTTCTTCAGGGGAGATAACCCAGACTATGAAGTTGTAAACAACTTCTCAGCCGATGGAGGGTCCTTCTGTTGTTCTATGTTGCTAACCTTCTGGAGTTCCTTACGAATGCATGTCGCTGCTTGGTAGATGTCTGCCTGGGTCTTTGGGTTGATGATGAAGGATTGTCGACCTCAGAATCATAATCAGGCATTGCATTATTTGAAATGCAACATCCTGCTTCAACAATTTGTCCTTTAGGAACAACATCTCTTCATTTTTCAGCGAAGTCTGCCCAAAGGAAAGCCTTTCTCCAAATATGTGAAGGTGCTTCTTCAGCTTCTGAGATTTGTCGTTGGTCCTTCTTTCCCTTGTGCTAAAAGAAGGCAATTGAAACGTTCCAACAGAGTTCATATGTATTGTTTTGTGCTGAGTAATTACTTTTCTTCTCGCTTCATCGACAATGGATCCATATGCTTCATCAGGTAACTCTATCTTTTCAAGGTTGTCTTTAAAGATCTCTTCTTCGTGTATCTCGCATAACAGCTACGGTAGTAACAAACTTTCATTGCAATCGGATCTCTTTCGGGAAAATCCATGCACTATGTGATCATCCTTCATTATCTCTGCAGGTTGAAGCAGCTCTCACCAGCTTCAAAGGTCATACATTGAGCCAGGGGTACAATTCTATTTTTGGATTTATCTTACCTTTTGGTTTGGCATTATCACATAAACCTTTGTTTCAGAGTTAAGCCTAAAATGAGTTTGAGTTGACGAAGAGCTTCATCTGCATCAGATTCAGTGGCTGTCTCCTCATTTTGTCTTTTAAACCTTGCAATATGATTTTGATTAGTGTATGTCTGATAACAGCTTCAAGGGTAGCTAAACCAAGGTGAAAGCGAGCTAAACCAGGGTGGGAGTCAACGAAATCCAAATTTGAGGTCTCATGTGATGGATTATGCAGACACTTCATAGAAACACCACCCGATTTGTTTGAATGTTTAACATAACTAGTGTTGATTCAGTGTAGGCGACATTGGGAGAAAATCGTAGGAAGTACAACCAACGGGGCACCAGCAATGGTTGGACGTTAATTAGCCAAAGTGGAGGGTGGCGAGTTATAAAATAACAATGGATTTTGCATCAGGAACAGAAACGTGCAAAATCTGTCGGTTTTAGAGAGGTGTTGCAAGACGTGATTAATGAAAAGGGTGAAGTTGATTCAATCAAATGTACATCGTGGGCTTCATCATCGGCAGTATGGAACATCAGATTCATCATCAACAGTATGGAACATCAGCTTCATCATCAGATCCATGTTGGAAGAAATGGATGCACAATATGGGGACGGGCTGTACCACCAAGACGTTCTTTGCCGAGTTGAGGGAAAGTTCTGAAACGTTTTATTCGTCCTTTTCATCTCGGAGAGATCAAGGTTTTCCTCGCACGCAAAAGGGGTGACATGCAAGTTTTTTCAAATGAGAAATGGTTCTCTGATCTTGTTTTTATTGTTGACATTACAAGTAACCTCAATAATCTGAATTTGTAAGGAAAAGGGCAACTCATCAACCAGCTGTATGACAGCATCAAAGCATTTCAGCTGAAACTTCAACTACGATAACACCACATAACTAGTAGACTTGTGCACTTCCCCAGTCGAAATTAAGTGAACCGCACACAGAACACTGCCACGAGGAAAATGGTGGAGTATGGCAAATTCATTACAGATCAACAGCAAGAGTTCAGCGAAGATTGGTTGGGCCAGCGAAAACGAACTCTGTTTAAATACCCTTTTTCTTTTAACGTGGACACCTGAGGAGTTTTTAAACGTTTGAGTAGTTGCGATGAACCTGAACAAAAACAGACTGTAAGGAAACTTCAATGACCCCACTTTCACGATGTGTTTCACCTGCAGCAAGATGTGACCAAACTGTTGGATCTCAGGATCAGTTTCACATCTCCCATTGACAGATGTGCCACATATTTTACAGTTACTAATGACCTGTGTTCCCTGAATGTCTCTTTCACCATCTGCACAAATGTTGCATAAATTGTACTTGTCCACTAAAAATGTAAATGGTGTGGGTAAAGATAAACAGGTGGTGGTGGGGGGGGGGAGATTTTCTTGCAACCAATTTTGAAACATCGTCATGTCGAGAAGTCCCACTAAAACGGACCCTCGGCGCCGGAGGTCCAAGACCTTCGCGAATAGTCAAACGATCTTCCAAGCTGCAGTAAATGGACAACATTTGCCTATCTTTCCACGCTATAATAGCAGGAATACCTCTTACAATTTCATATTACACAGAGGCCATTCAAACGTGTTCCGAAACTGCCAGTTGGTCCAAGACTCAAGCCAAAACATAGGAACTCAAATCAGGCGAGGGCTTATCTTGTCCACATCGATGGTGGGTCTGTGCAGGCTGGTGTAGTACGAGGAGATGAAGATGGAAGCCAGGAGATGATTATGAAGAGGCGGCTCCCCACAAACTCAACTCCTCGATGAACTCTGCACAGAACCAACTGCGAGGCTGCCCGGATTCAACTGCTGTCCCATCCGCCCAGCTACCCCCCCCCCGCATGGTGGATTCTTGTCATTGGCCGCCTCCTGCCCGTGGACACCGCCACATACTCAGAACATTCCAGCTGATTCCAGGGCTCCACAACTAATTGCCCCATGCTGGCCCACAATCCTTGGCAAAAACGGCCCATGAAGATCTTTCCATAGATCTTTTCTGGTGCCTTGGTGCCCACAATTCTTCCACCTGGTCTCACCGACACAGAAGGTCTAACACAACTGACTCATGGCTTTTTAATGATGATGATAATCACCTCCTTTAAGCCTGGTGTTGGCGCAGTGGTTCGGGCAGTGGCTTGGGACCCAAAAGGTCCTGAGTTCAAGCCCCGTTGGGCCACTGAATTAATATACTGTATATGTATATATATATATACACACCTCGACCTATATACCGAGATATATATGTACACCAGGGGGTTGACTCAGCCTGTCATCCTTCCGAGGTCGGCGAAATGAGTACCAGTGTACTGGGCCCGGTGTATGCCCCGGTTAGAATAGGTGTATCATATCCCTGTGTGGAGTAAGAGGCGACCAGGGTTGCGTCAGGAAGGGCATCCGGCGTAAAAACCTATGCGGACAACAAAACGAATTTCCATACCGGATCGGTCGAGGCCCGGGTTACCAACGACCGCCACCGGTACCGGTGGTCAGCAGGGTACCAGTGGAAATTGTGCTACTGCTGGGCGAAGGAGGAGAAGGAGACAGGGAAGGCGAGTCCGGAAGCAGTGGGAGAAGAGGAAGGGTAGAAGCGTGAAGGTGAGAGTTGGAACTCTGAATGTTGGGACAATGACTGGCAAAGGGCGAGAGTTGGCTGATATGATGGAGAGAAGAAAGGTGGACATACTGTGTGTACAAGAGACCAAGTGGATGGGGAGTAAGGCTCGGAGCATTGGAAGTTGTTTCAAACTGTTCTACCATGGTGTGGATGGGAGGAGAAATGGTGTCGGGGAAATCCTGAAGGAATATTATGTCAAGAGGGTATTGGAGGTGAGGAGAGTGTCTGACCGAGTGATGAGTGTGAAGTTGGAAATTGAAGGAGTGATGATGAATGTCATCAGTGCATATGCACCGCATATGGGGTGTGAGATGGAGTATAAAGATTTCTGGAGTGAGTTAGATGAAGTGGTGGAGAGTGTATCCAAGGATGAAAGAGTGGTGATTGGAGCAGGTTTCAATGGGCATGTTGGGGAAGGGAATAAAGAGGATGAGGAGGTGATGGGTAGGTACGGTCTCAACAAGAGAAATGTGGAAGGGCAAATGGTGGTAAGTTTGCAAAAAGAATGGAAATGGCAGTGGTAAATACGTATTTCAAGAAGGAGGAACACAGGGTGACATACAAGAGTGGAGGAAAGTGCACACAGGTGGATTACATCTTAAGCAGGAGATGCAACCTGAAAGAGATTAGAGACTGTAAGGTGGTGGCAGGGGAGAGTGTAGCTCGACAGCATCGATTGGTGGTCTGTGGGATGACTTTAGAGGTGAGGTTGAGGAAGAGAGTGAGGGCTGAACCAAGGACCAGATGGTGGAAGCTGAACGAGGAAGACTGTTGCGTGGAATTTAGGGAGGAGGTGAGGCAGGCGTTGGATGGTGGTAAAGATGGGTGGGATGATTGGGCAACTACAGCAGAAGTGGTGAGGGAGATAGCTGGGAAGGTACTTGGTGTGACTCTGGACAGAGGAAGGAAGATAAGCAGACTTGGTGGTGGAACGAGGAAGTAAAGGAAAGTATAAGGATGAAGGGGTTGGCGAAAAAGAAGTGGGATAGTCAGAGAGATGAAGAAAGTAGGCAGGAGTACAAGGAGTGGCGGCGAAAGGCAAAGAGAGAGGTGGCAAAGGCTAAGAAAAAAGGCATATGACGAGCTGTATGAGAAGTTGGATACGAAAGAAGGGGAAAAGGATTTATACCAATTGGCAAGACAGAGGGACTGAGCTGGGAAGGATGTGCTGCAGGTGAGGGTGATGAAGGACGCAAATGGGAATGTGCTGTCAAGCAAGGAGAGTGTGTTGAGAAGGTGGATGGAGTACTTTGAGGAGCTGATGAATGAAGAAAATGAGAGAGAGAAGGTTGGAAGAGGTGGAGATAGTGAATCGGGAAGTGGGGTGGATAAGTAAGGATGAAATGAGGACTGCTATGAAGAGGGTGGAAAGGCGGTTGGCCCAGATGACATACCAGTGGAGGCATGGAAGTGCTAAGGAAAGATGGCAGTGGGGTTGTTAACCAGATTATTTAATAAAATCTTGGAAAGTGAGAGGATGCCGGAGGAGTGGAGATTAAGTGTACTGGTTCCGATTTTGAAGAACATTTTTTCGATTTCCGATTTTCAAGGAAAGAGCACCACTCATGCAATGTTTGCTTTGAGAATGTTGATGGAGAAGTATAGGGAAGGCCAGAAGGAGTTACATTGTGTGTTTGTGGATTTAGAGAAAGCTTATGATAGGGTGCCAAGAGAGGAGTTGTGGCATTGTATGAGGAAGTCGGGAGTGGTGGAGAAGTATGTGAGGATTGTGCAGGATATGTATGAGGACAGTGTGACAGCGGTGAGGTGTGCGGTAGGAATGACGACCGGTTTAAGGTTAAAGTGGGATTGCACCAAGGATCGACTCTGGGCCCTTTCCTGTTTGCAATGGTGATGGACAGGTTGATGGACGACATCAGACTGGAGTCTCCATGGACTATGATGTTCGCGGATGACATCATGATCTGTCGGGAGAGTAGGGAGCAGGCTGAGGCGAGCCTCGAGAGGTGGAGGTACGCACTGGAGATAAGGGGAATGATAGTCAGTTGGAGTAAGATGGAGTACATGTGCGTATATGAGAGGGAGGGTGATGGTATGGTGCGGTTGCAAGGAGTTGAGGTGGGGAAGGTGGATGGGTTTAAATACTTGGGAGCAACTGTCCAAAGTAATGGAGAGTGTGGGAGAGAAGTGAAAGAGAGTGCAGGCAGGATGGAGTGGGTGGAGAAGAGTTGCAGGAGTGATTTGTGACAGAAGGGTAGCTGCAAGAGTGAAGGGGAAAGTATATAAGACGGCTATGTTGTATGTTTGGACGGCAACCAGCTATGTTGTATGGTTTGGAGGCGGTGGCGCTAACAAAAAGACAGGAAGCGGAGCTTGAGGTGGCAGAGTTAAAGATGCTGCGATTCTCCTTGGTAGTGACGAGGATGGACAGGATAAAGGAATGAGTATATTAGAGGGACTGTGCTGGGAAGACGGTTTGGAGATAAAGTGAGAGAGGCGAGATTGAGATGGTTTGGACATGTGCACAGGAGGGAAGCGGAGTATATCGGGAGAAGGATGCTGAAGATGGAGCCGCCAGGCAGGAGGAGAAGAGGAAGGCCAAAGAAGAGGTTCATGGATGCGGTGAGGGCGGGCATGTGGGTGGTTGTAGTGTCAATGGAAGATGTGGAGGATAGAGCGAAATGCAGATGGATGATCCGCTGTGGCGACCCCTAACGGGAGCAGCCGAAAGAAGAAGAAGAAGATAATCACCTCCTTCGTGCACATTTTCTGAATAACTTCCCACTGACAGGTCCCTGTTACAAGTGTAAACCTGATACATGCGGCGTGCTATCTTAACACATTCTCGCTATGCATCCTCCCCCCCTCCCCCTCACACGTAATAATATATATGATTTTTGCCATAGTAAAACACTGGTGCATAATGCAAATGTAAACCAAGAGAAAGAGCAATCAGAGATTGCAGAGCCTTGCCAGGACTTATTTTGTGTGGTGTTTGTGTACTGGTGTGTTTCGTAATTAATGAGCCATAACTAGAACTTCCACTTTATAACTGCTGGGAACCAAGACGTCATGCCTTGATCGGACACCTGACCCTGACCCATGACGTTTTTTAATTTTATTAGGATTCATTATGCAATTGAATTTCGAATGGGATTAAAATAAATTAAATTCAAATCAAATGGAAGACCAAATAGGTACAGTCCTTCATTGGAGTAATCAGAAGGAACCCGAACAAGCAAAAAGCAAAGATGAAGTCACCAAGAAGAACCTCAAAAGGATTTGCATTTCAGCTGCTGCTGCTCCTCTACCCTCAAACCCATCGAGGCACAGCCAAGTGAGCCTTATTCAAATAAATAGGTCGATAAAAAAAGATAGATAGGTAAATTAATTAACCCACATCAAAAAATAAATAATTCTGGCTGCCAGACCATATGTCCAACGAAGTTGAAATTTAAAACATGTATTCCCATCACTACTAGATTGTAAATGTGAAGTTTCACATCGATTGATTAAGCGGTTCCAGAGAAAACATGATTTAATATTTTTCTTCAATCCAATATGGCTGCCAAACCATGTGACCTATCAATTATTCCTTAACACACGTGTATAACCAGGGCTTGGGGAACATTTGTATGAAGCTTCCCCTCGATTTGTCAGGCCGTCCTGGAGTAGATTTTTATAGGTTTTTTGGTAAATCTAATATGGCTGCCAAACCATGTGATCTATGATGTCACATGTGTGAACCTTTTGTTCCTCATGGATAGGCTGTCATACGTGCACAGTTTCGTCACGATCTGTTCAGCCATTTCAGAGAATAAGATTTTTGAAGGTTTAAAAAAAACAAAAACAATATGGCTGCCGAATCAAGTGACCGATGATGTCATCATTTTTGTTTTCTGTGGACCATTTTATCCCGAGAAGAACCTCAAAAATTTTCATACTGATCAGATGTAGCATTCTATATAAGCAATTATGTCATAACAAAGGCACATATGATGTCATAAAAGAAAAATCACACATTCCCCATTCTCCTTTGTGCCAAATTTCAATTTTTTCCTTTTGGTTTCAGAGATACAGAGGCCCAAAGTTTTTCCAACATGGCCTATGATGTCATAATTATGATTCAAACATTCTCCATGAGTAGTCGCACTTATGATGAAAATTGTCTCAATTTGACAAGCGGTTGCGGAGAAAAACACGAAAGTTCTGTGCAGACAAACAAACAAACAGACCCAAATGCAATACCCTCTCCTTCGGTGAGGATAATAA
This sequence comes from Eptatretus burgeri, assembly GCF_056783735.1. Classification (NCBI taxonomy): domain Eukaryota; kingdom Metazoa; phylum Chordata; class Myxini; order Myxiniformes; family Myxinidae; genus Eptatretus; species Eptatretus burgeri. Next base: position 22,106,282 of record NC_140973.1, read on the forward strand.
AACACCAAAGACCGCTAATAATAAGAGAGCATGTTTCTTCGGATTTTTTTATTTAATTTTTTTTGGCTCACGGCTCACTGCTGAGATTTGAAAATGGCCCTCCAAGCTCAAAAGTTTGGGCACCCCTGTTCTAGCCCCACATCATCATACATGCTTATTGACCAACCCAGCTTCCTTTGCCAAATCCAGACTGTTGTTGGTTCATCATGTTTTATTTTCCTCTTCAATCTGCAGCAGCAGTTTTTAGTTTAGCATATACAGTCCCACTTGTCTGCAATCTTATAATGGGGACACATCGCTGCAGCATAAAGGCATCTCTCAAGCTTTAACTTTTTTCATTATACTGACACTTCAGAAAAAGAAAAAAACAACAACTTTAATTTGTCTGTGATCTCATTCTCAGTAAAAACATGCTTTCATTAACTGAGGGAAAAGGAGAGGTTTGTTAAAGATATAACTTCAGTGCAAAAGGAAAAGAGTAGGCCATTATGTTCTGGTTCACTAGTCCATTTCTAAATTTCTGCTGCTGCTTGAAAGTTGCTTCTGCAGAACCAAGGTTCATTCAGATCTATGGCAACATTCACAAACACTTGCAGGCTGTTTCTACTCGGTGGCATGAAAAAAATATATCTCTGTACAAGTGCCCTTACAATGAGTACTGCAGTGAGAGACCAGTGGACAACAGGAAAGTATGCCTGGAGATGTGGAAAGAGCAGATTGGATGGCTGACAAACAATTCGAATATGCATTGAATTGCTCTATTGTTTAGTTGCTTAAACTGTCTCTGGTTGAAGGTGTACTGTATAAACAAAGTCGGCAGTGTGGCATAATCATTGCAGTACTCATGGTACACGGGCTGGCAGAATAGCAGAGAGGTATGCACACGTACCTCTAATCTGTCTAGCCTGGGTTCAAATCCTGACCCAGCAATAAACTGTCATCCCGGTGTTTCACAGCCTGGTGATTAATCAATGTGTGTGCCATCATTCGGACGACCGTTAAACTGGACGTCCCGTCTGCTGGACGTCAAAGATCCCACAGTGTCCTTCACGAAGAGTCGGTGAGCTGTCGCCAGCACCATGACGAAATTCCTATCCTCACCTCCAGAAGACATTGCAGCAGCGGCACAGCCACACCCTCAGCCAATGATGCTACTCCACAGCCTTATGCTGCAGACGAAAGAAGGCGTTTCACAGGCAGGGCGAGGCATCAATGTGTGTGCCGTTCTTCGCATAGTCGTTAAACTGGGCATCCCATCTGCTGGCATTAATGCATGTCAAAGATCGCACAGCGTCCTCCACGAAGAATAGGCAGGTTATCACCAGAACACCAACCAAATTCAAAACTCCTGCACCCTCAAGATGTATCCTGCATCAGTGACGACCCATCAAAGATTGTAACCCTAGTTAGGAAACTGCTTCGACAGAACTGACACTGCACAGAGCATGGTTCATGAGTGAACTTGTGATACACTCCCCTTTCTTCTTTCCCTTTAATCTCCAACACATCCCTTTCCTGCTGGAAAAAGTATCATAAAAAAATTCAGTGTTTAGAATGTCGATGGTCAATACTTTTATTGACACAAGTTGCATTCATTAAGTAATTCTATATTAAAACACAGAAAACAGCAGTTTTACACTCGCTACCCTCAATGTTTATGAAACAGTGAAAGCTGCTCTTTTACACACTTCAACATCAAATTTTAGCTTCATTGGTAAAGATGACGTTTTTGTTTTTTTGAGATGGCATTTTTCCAACATGGCTACACTTTTGAGTCTGACCTTTCAAAATGTCAGATCTCAGATAGAATTAGGGAACTAAGTGGGACACTTTCCAAAGGCACAAGCTGGACTCGTACGAATCAATCAAAAACCCCACCTTTCAAATAACATGCCCTGATGGCTAACCAACACCTTCAGGCATGATCAATTGAAGATTTTTTTTCTGTCACAGAAACATACACATCTCTTCTGTCACATAAATTGCACAGTGGATATCCAAATAGAAATTTAAACTTCAGAAAGGGGAACAACTTTTAACATACCGATCGGGAAATGATGAAGAAATTGCCATGTTGTCGTTGTCATGACAACACCTTATAGTTGTCGTTTGTTTTGACGAGAGCTTTGTACAAACATGTCTGCAATGAGGCCCTTTAGGTCCTAGATATCCTCGGATTCAGCTAATTTCTGACGGGCAATTGCTCGTTCGATCCGGTTGTGGTACTTCACGTGCTTTTGAAGGACAGATTTGCGACTGAAGGCTTTACCACACTCCTTACATTCAAATGGTTTTTCGTTGGAATGACAACTTTTATGGATATCCAGAACTGTTTTACGACAAAAGCTCTTTCCACATTCTGTGCACTTAAATGGCTTTTCTCCCGTGTGACAGCGAATGTGTGTGATCAGGCCCGATTTCTGATGGAAGGCCTTGCCGCATTCCATGCACTCAAAAGGACGCTCACCAACATGAAACCTCTGATGGACAACCAGTTTCCACTTCTGGCGAAATAATTTGCCACATTCTTCACACTTTAGAGGGCTCTTTCTTGCACCCTTTTCTCCGATGTGACATCGGTTGTGTTTCAACAAACTCGAATGCTCGTGAAAGGCTTTACCGCATTCGTGGCACACAAATGGACGTTCATCTGTGTGGAACTTCTGATGCCGCAGAAAGCTCGATTCAAGTCCGAAGGTCTTTCCACAACTTTGGCATTCAAAGGGTTTTCCATCCTGATTGCCTGCATGATTTTTGATATGCCGCAGAAAACGAGACTCGTACATGAAGATCTTTCCACACTCTCTGCACTTGTGCGGCCCTTTATGCGATTTGCTCCTAATGTGAGAATCCAGGCTGGTTTTGCTCTTGAAACCTTTCCCACACTCTTTGCAGTTATAGGGTCTTTCACCTGTATGCGTCCTCAAGTGAATGGTAAGATGGGATCGCTCGGTAAATGCCTTCCCGCATTCTGGACATGCACAGGGTCTTTCACCACTGTGACTTCGTTTATGAGCTGCCAAGCTGGACTTGTGCATAAAAGCCCTCCCACATTCCTTGCACCCATAAGGTGTTTCACCTGTGTGAGTCCTGCGATGAATTGCAAGGCTCGATCTGTAAGTGAAAGCTTTTCCGCATTCGATGCAATCAAACGGTTTCTCTCCAGTGTGGCACATGTGGTGTACCGCCAGGCTGGCTTTGGTCTTGCAGACCTTGGCACACACCTGGCAAGCGTAACTTTTTTTTGAACCTTTCTCTTTCATCAACAACAGTGCAGAAACTGTTGGTTGCTTCTTGTCAGGCTTGCAGTACTTGTGATGACTTTGCACATCGTCTGCAGCATGCTGCACGACCTCTTCCAGGACGAGATCACTTTCTGAACAGTTCAGTTGAACTTTCAGCTCTATACGTGCCCCCCCAAAAAGGAAACCAAAAACAATACGATTATGTACATCTTTGCTATAAACAAAACTCAGAACTTTTTGATCGTGGCAGTTGATCCAATTCAAATATTACAAGATCTTTCAACTTAAAATGTATCAACACCAACACTTTAAGGGCTTAGTTCTGAAATATACAGAACTGATGAAAGCCATGAAGCAATCATCTTTACAGAAACCTCAATCCACGTTACCGGTTTGATATGGAGGGCCTCTGTCCTGTTTCAGATGAGGTTGAACCATGACCTCTGTACGACTACTCAAATAATCTTCTTGAGCAGGAAATGCAACATCAGTGTATTCCTCATTTGCATCTGCAGAATGTCACATTTCAGACCAGTAAACATCTGTCAATGGAAAATCGCATTAAGGGTGGAGCAAGTGTTGGCAATGGTGAGGTGGAGAGAGGTAGGCATGAATCCAGGGAGATGGTTTTGGGAGGGGTTGAAAAACGCTTTTCCATTCCCTCCCCTCACGCTGCCTTCCCATGCCCTCCCCTCACGCCGCCTTCCCATGCCCTCCCCTCCCCACACGCCACCCTGCCACCTTCCATTCCCTCCCATCACGCTGCCTCCACCCTCCCTCTTCCTCCTCCCTCCCGCCTCGCGCTGCCTCCTCCCTCCCGCCCCTCGCGTTGCCTCCTCCCTCCCGCGTGGCCTCCTCCCTCCCGCCTCTCGCGTTTCCTCCTCCCTCTCGCGTTTCCTCCATCCTCCCGCCTCTCGCGTTTCATCCTCCCTCCCGCCTCTCGCGTCTCCTCCGCCCTCCCGCCCCTCCCGTCTCCTCCTCCCTCCCGCCTCACGCCTTTCCTGCTCACTCCCGCCTCTCGGGTTGGCCCTCCCTCCCGCCTCTCGCGTTGTCCCCCTCCCTCTGGCCTTTCCCCTCCCTACCGCCTCTCCCCTCCCTCCCGCCTCTTACGTTTCACCTCCCTCCCGCCCCTCGCGTTCCTTCCTCCCCCCCGCGTGGCCTCCTCCCTCCCGCCTCTCGCGTTTCCTCCTCCCTCTCGCGTTTCCTCCTCCCTCTCGCCTCTGGCGTTGCCCCCTCCCTCCCACCTCTCACGTTTCCTCCTCCCGCCTCTCGCGTTTCCTCCTCCCGCCTCTCGCGTTTCCTCCTCCCTCCCGCCTCTCGCGTTTCCTCCTCGCTCCCGCCTCTCGCGTTTCCTCCTCCCTCTCGCGTTTCCTCCTCCCTCTCGCGTTTCCTCCTCCCTCTCGCCTCTGGCGTTGCCCCCTCCCTCCTGCCTCTGGCGTTTCCCCCTCCCTCCCGACTCTCGCGTTGTCCCCTCCCTCTGGCCTTTCCCCTCCCTACCGCCTCTCCCCCTCCCTCCCGCCTCTTACGTTGCCCCTCCCTCCCGCCCCTCGCGTTTCCTCCTCCCTCCCGCGTGGCCTCCTCCCTCTCGCGTTTCCTCCTCCCTCTCGCGTTTCCTCCTCCCTCTCGCGTACCTCCTCCCTCTCGCCTCTGGCGTTGCCCCTCCCTCCTGCCTCTGGCGTTGCCCCCTCCCGCCCGCCTCTCGCGTTTCCCCTCCCTCCCGCCTCTCGCGTTTCCTCCTCCCTCCCGCCTCTCGCGTTTCCTCCTCCCTCCCGCCTCTCGCGTTTCCTCCTCCCTCCCGCCTCTCGCGTTTCCTCCTCCCTCCCGCCTCTCGCGTTGCCTCCTCCCTCCCGCGTTTCCTCCTCCCTCCCGCCTCTCGCGTTGCCTCCTCCCTCCCGCCTCTCGCGTTGCCTCCTCCCTCCCGCCTCTCGCGTTGCCTCCTCCCTCCCGCCTCTCGCGTTGCCTCCTCCCTCCCGCCTCTCGCGTTGCCTCCTCCCTCCCGCCTCTCGCGTTGCCTGCTCCCTCCCGCCTCTCGCGTTGCCTGCTCCCTCCCGCCTCTCGCGTTGCCTGCTCCCTCCCGCCTCTCGCGTTGCCTGCTCCCTCCCGCCTCTCGCGTTGCCTCCTCCTCACTCCCGCCTCTCGCGTTGCCTCCTCCTCACTCCCGCCTCTCGCGTTGCCTCCTCCTCACTCCCGCCTCTCGCGTTGCCTCCTCCTCACTCCCGCCTCTCGCGTTGCCTCCTCCTCACTCCCACCTCTCGCGTTGCCTCCTCCTCACTCCCGCCTCTCGCGTTGCCTCCTCACTCCCACCTCTCGCGTTGCCTCCTCCCTGACCCCTCTCGCGTTTCCCTCACCCCTCTTACGTTATCGTCGTTCCTACCGCCCTTCTCCACCATGCAACACTCCAGAGGTTGAGGAGAGGATAGTGTCAAAGAATGTGCCAATTGGCCAAATTAAAGCTTTTTATTTTTTCTTCCCAGTCGGAACTGCTGCTCAGACCATTTCAGTTTTTTAAACCAATGAATAGCCAGATCACGGCAGCATAGCTGAAAAGTACACATGCTCGCTCAAAGCGGTCTCGCCTGGATTTGTATCCCGACTCAGCTATAAACTGTTATCCCAGTGTTTCACAAGCGAAGTGATTCATCAATGTGTGTGCCATCTCTTGGATGGACGTTTAACTGGGCATTACATCTGCTGGACTCCCCCATTCTCCTCTCACTCCCTTCACTCCACCCTCCCCTCATTCCTCACCCCATATCCCACCACTCTGCCTATCCCACCCCTCTGCCTCTCTCACCCCTATCCCACCCCTCTGCCTCTCTCACCCCTATCCCACCCCTCTGCGTCTGTCACCCCTATCCCACCCCTCTGCCTCTCTCACCCCTATCCCACCCCTCTGCCTCTCTCACCCCTATCCCACCCCTCTGCCTCTCTCACCCCTATCCCACCCCTCTGCCTCTCTCACCCCTATCCCACCCCTCTGCCTCTCTCACCCCTATCCCACCCCTCTGCCTCTCTCACCCCTATCCCACCCCTCTGCCGCCTCTCTCACCCCTATCCCACACCTCTGCCTCTCTCACCCCTATCCCACACCTCTGCCTCTCTCTCTCTCCCACTCTCTCACCCCTCAATCTCCCTCTCTATCCCTCTCTCTCTCACCCCTATCCACCTCTCTCTGACCCACCTCCCTTCCGTCCTTTCTCCCTCCTCTCTAACTTCTTTCCATCCCTCCTCCATCCTTCCCCTCCCTCTCTCTTTCTCCTCCCTCCTAATATTCCCATCAGCAAAGTGACAGGTTGTATTTGCTAGTAATAAATAAATAAATAAAATCGGGGAAGGTGGGGGGGGGGTGGGAAAATCAGCACAGATAAATAGATAGACTTAAACTGGAATTATATAGGTACCAAAAAGCATTTTGGATATTGACAGGATTGGTAGATATATTGTTACGAAGCCGGGTATCGGTGGCCAGCACGACCGCTAGGTGGAGCAGTGGAGTCATCTCCCACCGAACACCCGGAATTTCGGTCGTGACTCGAGTATAAATCCGAAAGGCATGGGTCCCTTACTGGACCATGAATCGCCAATAATTCGACCGAGTGGGGTAGGGTCAATTGCCAAACTTCAATATACCCAATTACCCACGCAGGCAAAGCTACCAGGGATTCACACTGTGGGGGAAAAATTTATATTAATGTATTTTAAATTGTAACAAATGGAGTTTCAGAAATGTAACTTTTATGCTGCAAATTGAATTGGCTGTCATTTCTGGCCAAAAGACTTTTGCCCTAAATGATAAGAAATGTGTTGTTCTGGAGCAGAGTGACCGAGCTGATAAATGAACCTTTGCTTAGAAAATGTACAAAGTGGCTTTTTGTCTAAAGGACACGTCTACAGTCTGGGTGAATATCCCCCAACCTCTCTCTCATGGAAGTATAAAATGTTTTGAAAGACACATTTTCTTAGTACGAGCACGTGAGGAAGTATAGTTTCTCAGTGGCTCGTACTCCTTGGAACTGACCAAGTACCAAGTTAGAATAAAACTCTCTGATGTAATGTAGAAGTGAATTGAATCGGGTTGGTCTAACTGTTAACTAAAATAAGAATAAATGAAATAGAACCAAATAATATTGCAATCAAATGGGGATTCTTAAGTTCATTGTACAAAGGTGAGAAGTGTATGGTGGATAATTAGGAAATAAATTGTTTCACAAGGAAGGACTTGTGTGGACATCAGTTTTATCAGTGTCGATAGGGTTTTTTTGTAGGGTTTTATAATCAAATCGGACAAACGTTAAACTCTGTCTGAAGTCAAATAGGATTCCACAATCGACCAGTTAGAATCCTTCAGGAGGACAACGATCACAACAAAGTGGGTTTAAAAAATCCACATCAGTTGGTGCCGTGACTCGGATTCGAACCAACGTTGGTGCGGTGCTCGTGACCGGAGGTGCTTAATCTGCCGGAGGCAGTGCCTGGAGGAACGACAAGTGCTTGAACGAAGGTAAGGGAGAGCGCTCTCAGCAGGTAACGCATTTCGAACAAAGAAAAGTTCATTGTCAGATAATTTTATTGAGAGAAAGAAGAGGATCCGGCGGAGGGAGTCCGTTTTAAAGTAAATAATAAGTACTGTAGTTGTTTTAGAAAAGTGCTGGAGAAGAAGAGGAGTCAGATGACAAGAAGAGGCTCGTTGAGGAGCCAAATGCGTAATCAAATGGGCATGATGAAGCGACATGCCACATGTTTGCATTGATACGGACCGGCTGTGAGAGAGACGCCGAGGACACGGCTGAGACGCCGAGATAGGGTTAAAATAGATAAACATTGTAAGTTACCTGTTTGTAAGAGTTATAAGAGTTACTTTTTGTTCATTGAACTCACTGGAAGTTTGTTGGCAGTGAGGTTGTTATATTATATTGTGTGGAGGTTTTACGGATTTGTGAATGCAATGATTTGCACGAAACGTTTTGTAGAGTGCAGGAGACGATTAACCAGCTGGGAGCGTGGTTGGTGATTTGCACGTGCTACTGAGAGTAAAAATGAAACTTGTGCGAGTCCAATATTCACTGCAATGAAACGTGTTCTGTTGGGATTTTGACGATATTTTAACTCGTGCTGAGTTGAGCTGTGGGTCTGTTTGAAATGGCATGTTATACATTCTTTGCGTTGTATTTCCACACGAAGGTCGCACACTACACTGTGGGAGACCCCCTCCACTCGATCTGTGGGGGGTGGCATATATCTTTACACTGAGTCTTTGTTCGAGCCTTTGCTTTAGGTGTGAAATTTGATTCATATGCAGATTCAAGAGGATGAGATAGAAATGTGATTGGTATTTGTCACGTGATCACACGCGAGTCTATGAGATGCAATGCTGTTTAGTGTATGTGTTGAAGCCATGACAGAGTAATGCTAAACTGTGGGTTTTGCCTGTCAGAGTTTTTTTCCTTTTTCTTCCCACTGGATGTGGAGAGAACTTCCTGTTCCTCGTTCCTTGGTGTTTGTGGCGCACCCTCTCGACTGAATCTGTTTAAAGTGAAGTCCATTTAGGAAAAAGTGTTGAAGTTTTATTTTACAACCATCGGGATTTTGAAGAAATTGACAATTGTGAATGTGGATATACTGCATGTGATTTAAATGTAGAAACGTGATTTGGAATGATTTTAATGATTTGATGATGTTTAGCACGTGGGGCAATTCACAGATAATAGATGATTCCCTCGGATGGACGTTGAAATATTGTTTTATTCGTCTGCGAATGTTGAGGTTACCTGAACTTGTGCTGGGAAGGCAATGGCAAACAACCCAGTGTAACCCTTTGATCGATTCAGTCAAGGTAAATTCATGATTTAATTGGATAGATGCTGAAGATTTAATTTTTCATTTATGGATTTTAAAAGGAAATATTTTATTGTTTTGACCAAAAGTTGTTTAAGAGAGTTTGGATGTTTATTAGTCTGAAGTTTAAGATGCTTTTCTAAGACTGGGATAAAGATTGTGGAGGGTGAAGCTGCATGTGTAGACAGAGTGTTTGAGCTGCAATTTAAATATTTGACAAGTGATTTGACAATTTTTGTAAAACTGTTTAAAATGATTTATTTGTTTTGATAAAAGAAAATGGATTCGTAATTGAGAAGGTTTGAGGAAGTGATAGATGGTTTGTGTATGTGAATTGGAAAAATAGCAGCATGTTTGCTGTTTTGGTGAGAGAGAAGTGGACAGATGGAGAAATGTCAGAGATTTAAAATGTCGATGGAAATAGCAAATGAGATGGATGTTTTGAGTATACGTACAACTGGGATTTCTGTATATTTTAGCAATGTGTTTTGGGAAATAACAAGGAAAGGGATTAAAATATTGATATGACATATAATGCAAGTTAAATGCTTCCATAACAATCTTTGTTAGTCTTGTAGAACTACATGTGCCCATGACGTTTATTGATTGGTGTTTAATTGATGCTTTGTTTGTTTCGGAGTGTTGAAAGCAGTCTTTGAAGCAATGTACGATTTCATCTAAATGAAGCTTCCACACAAAGATTGGACGATGGGAGAACCCAGATTTGGGTGATTGAGCATTCAACACATGATTATCCCTCCCCTTCCTGAGGAGATAAGGTGGAGCAATGTGGGAAAAGAAAGAAAAAACCCACTGAGGAGAAGGTTGAGCAAAGTCTTAACGTCGGCGTTGTGTGGTGCCTGCATGGAGGAATGTTCTCAGCCACACTCTCGATTGCCGCTCTGCAAATACATCATGAACTTGCTGTGGTCACTTCAATGTACGACAGGCCTGGAGTTCCACACTGCGCTCCTTCAACCCAGTGTCCGGCCCAAACTTGTACTTGCCCACATCTACCTTCTCCTCAGCTCAAGGAGTGCTTCGATTGTGTTTCCGGTTGGGTGCCACTCTATCCACACCCTGACCTGTTTATCTTCTGACTTCGGGTAGCATGTTTCCAATGTGTGACACATGCTGATGAACAGGCCATAAATTAAATGGAAACACTCATTTTCTGATATGAGCACTCGCTGCCATTGTTGATTGAACTTGAATAATGGAAATCTTTTCTCCTTCAGGAATGGGACATGGTAATCATGTGCAAGAAAAATTATTGAAATTTTCCTTAAAAAAAAAAACGGGGGAGTGTGGGGGAAAAATTTATATTAATGTATTTTAAATTGTAACAAATGGAGTTTCAGAAATGTAACTTTTATGCTGCAAATTGAATTGGCTGTCATTTCTGGCCAAAAGACTTTTGCCCTAAATGATAAGAAATGTGTTGTTCTGGAGCAGAGTGACCGAGCTGATAAATGAACCTTTGCTTAGAAAATGTACAAAGTGGCTTTTTGTCTAAAGGACACATCTACAGTCTGGGTGAATATCCCCCAACCTCTCTCTCATGGAAGTATAAAATGTTTTGAAAGACACATTTTCTTAGTACGAGCACGTGAGGAAGTATAGTTTCTCAGTGGCTCGTACTCCTTGTAACTGACCAAGTACCAAGTTAGAATAAAACTCTCTGATGTAATGTAGAAGTGAATTGAATCGGGTTGGTCTAACTGTTAACTAAAATAAGAATAAATGAAATAGAACCAAATAATATTGCAATCAAATGGGGATTCTTAAGTTCATTGTACAAAGGTGAGAAGTGTATGGTGGATAATTAGGAAATAAATTGTTTCACAAGGAAGGACTTGTCTGGACATCAGTTTTATCAGTGTCGATAGGGTTTTTTTTGTAGGGTTTTATAATCAAATCTGACAAACGTTAAACTCTGTCTGAAGTCAAATAGGATTCCACAATCGACCAGTTAGAATCCTTCAGGAGGACAACGATCACAACAAAGTGGGTTTAAAAAATCCACATCAACACCCTCGATGGACCTCGAGCGGAACGAGCCGTTACCGTGCCCGAACCGTAACCAGAGCGGAGGTTACCAAGGCCCGTCGGTCCAAATGAACAATTTTACAGCGCAAATGGCCTCGCTATTTCTCAATACACACCGTGCCAGGCCAATGAAAGAAATACAGAAATGAGCTGGAACATTTAACAAAAGGGGTATTTATTTATAATGGGGCAGGGGAGCACGCAAGAAGGCAGAGTTAACCGAATAAAAGGAATGCAAGTTACACACATGGCACTTAAACGTTTCTACTTAAAAGACGGGCCCACACACAGTCACACACACCCCAAAAAGAAATGGTGGCCACGGCCTTTATTGATACCCCCAGCTCGGAGGGAAGGTGAGCTGGAGGTAAGAGCCTGGCTCGGACCTTCCCACTTCGTGCGGTTCTCGACGATCTGGCCCGGCGGGACTCGAACCCGCAACACGATGCCGCTCCAAGCACCAGGTACGGAGGGTAGCGTCGGGCGCTGGCACGCTCCACTGGCAAACAGTTGATGAGGCAGGCAAAGCAAGTCAGCTAGGCAGGCAGGCAAGCGATTCTCCTCCGGCTCGCAGGCAGGCGATTCACCGCGGGAAGACCCTCTCACCGGGTCACCCCCACACAATTATTCCTTTTTCTTCACAGGTGGGAGGGATCCATCTCGTGTCATTCCCCTCCTCATTGGACAGGCGTATCGGCCGATCTCCCGGCCGTCCGAGACTGGTCGGGGGGGGGGGTGCTCATGTCCACCCCTCGACCAGGAAGTAGAGCATAAAAATGTTGCGTTGGCTCCCCATTGGCCGAGAGGTGGCAGACTCCCCATTGGCCGAGAGGCGCACCCCTCCGATTAGCTGAGAGGAGCGCCATGCCCGTATTTGGAGCGAAATCCAAGACGCTAACGTCCAAAGAAACCCCGCCTGGCACATTGGACTCCGCCCACAGCTGTGCTTGACACGCATGCACGTGGGAAAGCCCGATGGTGAAGAAGCGAAGATGGGCGTTGTTGTTGTTGAAGTTTAAAATGTAAAAATCCTAACTATAAAATAACTCAGCGCACGTACAATTAAATCACCCATTAAACATAGGACGGGACCCTAACTAGAAACACTTTCTTACCGATATAGCTGATCTATAGGACCTGGCTGTTGTGTGCAGGAAGCTTCCAAATTCGCAACAATATAGCGTGTGGATGGTAGATTGATAATGTGCCGCACATTGGCACATTCCGCACTCTCCACACTTTAATTTTTGGCCAACAACAACATTCCACTGGTTCCCCACCCACCGTATTCAACAGGTTTGCTACCAAATGACTTTTTCTGTTCCAACGACTGAAACACACCCTGAAAGGAAAGATTTCAGTATGTGCCAATCATCATTCAAAATGTGACCTGGTAACTGAAAGCCATCACAAAAGAGTACCAGAGATGTTTCAAAAAAAAAAGGCAGCTCGAACCGCTTGAATCATTGTGTTAAATTAGGAGACTACTTTGAAGGGGGATACATTTGATTAACTGTGTTGTCCTTTAGTTTTGTCAGAATAAATTTACTCAAGGAACTTTCTGATCAGACCTCGTATATATATACACGTGTAGCAATGATGTTTGAGAGGGTTTCATCAAAAAGCGAATGTGACGTAAGCATTGTTCATTCCTCAAGTGACAACACTTTTCTACCCCTTACCCTACTGAAACTTATGTATATATATATATATATATATATATATATATATATATATATATATATATATATATATATATATATATATATATATATATATCCCTCAGGATGTCACTGTTGTAGCCCCAATGTTCTCTCCCTCACCCCCATCCCATCCAGTGAAATCAAGTCAATAAGTCAAGTCGTCATCCCATCCTATTTCCCAGCAAATTTGCCAACACTCATGTCATCATTATCTTAATCATTATCTATCTATAGTTCCAGCAGTGTGTGTGTGTGTGTGTGTGTGTGTGTGTGTGTGTGTGTGTGTGTGTGTGTGTGTGTGTGTGTGTGTGTGTGTGTGTGTGTGTGTGAGACCGCTGTTTCTCGACAACCACTGGTCCGATCTAATTGAAACTTGCCAGGTATATTGCTGGGGACCTGAGTATGTGCCTTTTCAAGGTTTGATATTAATCGGACAAGTGCTTCCCAAGTTATGGCTATTTATTTACCAACCAATGACAGGACACGTTGCTGCGTAGGCATGGCCGATGCGCCATTTAGTTACCAATCACAGGACATGTTGCTGCGTAGGCGTGGCCATTTGGGAAGAGATCCTCAGCCCCATTCCCCATTACGGGTTACAACGTATGGACTTCCGGATAGTCATGACACTGTATTCTAATAATTTCACCATTTCTTATGCGCATTTATAGATAAACACAATGCTCCAATCCAGTCGTCGTTTATGAGAGCGAAGGAATGGCCTGTGTAGTTGTTTGAAAGTTATTTTTTTGCACGTACGTTTTTTTTTCTTCTTTTTTTTTTCTCTTCTCTTCTCTTTGTGTTTTATCTTGCGATGATGACATTGCGAAAAGGCAAAATACGTTGGCGCTAATTGAATAATTGGCCATTAAAACTAAATTGCGAATAATCGTAACTGCGATACGCGAACTTCCGGACAGTGAGGACTTAACTACCGGACGTCCGGATAGTGACGATTACTGTATTCTATCTCGATTTATCGACTTACTGTATTCTTTCTTTCTCGATTTCTGTACTTTCTCGATTTCTTTCTCGATTTTCTTAAACACAATGCCCCAATCCAGTCAGTGACGATTACTGTATTCTTTCTCGATTTTTTTTCTCGATTTATTGTATTCTTTCTTTCTCGACTTTCTTAAACACAATGCCCCAATCCAGTCGTCATTTACGACAGCGAAGGAACGAAGCTGCGCGTCATGCACACGCAATGGAATCGAACGAAGCATGAGCTGCTCGCTTGACACGCGACGCAACGCGCGTGACAAGGCGTCGTGCAGCTGAAATGGATGAAGAACGAACTGCTCGCTTGGCAGACAACACTGAATGCGAGGCAAGGCGTCGTGCAGCTGAAACGGATGAAGAATGAACTGCTCGCTTGGCAGATAACACTGAACGCGAGGCAAGACGTCGTGCAGCTGAAACGGATGAAGAACGAACTGCTCGCTTGGCAGACAACACTGAACGTGAGGCAAGGCGTCGTGCAGCTGAAATGGATGAAGAACGAACTGCTTGCTTGGCAGACAACACTGAACGCGAGGCAAGGTGTCGTGCTGCTGAAACAGATGAAGAACGAACTGCTCGCTTGGCAGACAACACTGAACGCGAGGCAAGGCGTCATGAAGAAGAAACGGATGAAGAACGAACTGCTCGCTTGGCAGACAACACTGGATGCGAGGTAAGGTGCCGTGCAGAAGAAACGGATGAAGAACGAGCTGCTCGCTTGGCAGACAACACTGGACGTGAGGCAAGGCGTTGTGTAGAAGAAACAGATGAAGAACGAGCTGCTCGCTTGGCAGACAACACTGAACGCGAGGCAAGGCGTCATGCAGAAGAAACGGATGAAGAATGAGCTGCTCGCTTGGCAGACAACACTGAACGCGAGGCAAGGCGTCGTGCAGAAGAAATCCCTCACCAGCGAGAAGACCGGCAAGTAAGGGATGCCCTGCGCCATCAGGACGCACACTGTGCGAGACTAGAGCAGGCTCACCGTGAGAATTTCAACCTTGCTCGATACGATGATACCGATTTCTTTTGAGAGGAACTTCATGTTGAGTACAGGCACACGTTGAGCAGGACCTCATTATTTCAATGCACTAAATGCTCACATTGTGATGCTTTTGTGTGGAATGAGGAGAGAAGAGGATTTTGTTGCAACCACGGCAAGGTCGACCTTAATTAAGCATGATCCTACGAATCCAAAACCCGGTTCAACTCCATCACAACCTCCAGATGCTATTAAAAACCTTTTCCTTAACCAGGACTTTATAAAGTACGCGAAACAGTACAACAACGCGCTGGAAATGGCAAGTATCTGTGTCCGAGAGATTGGTATGCCTGGCTTCAATCCTGGAGTGCGCATACAAGGTAAGGTTTACCATTACATTGGTGCTCCTCTTGCCGATCTGGGTTGTACCCCACGCTTTGCTCAGATCTACTTTCACGATCCAGCCCATGAGCTGGAGTACCATCGTGCCCACACCTCGAACAGTAGCCTGAATGAGCATTTTTTTGCTAAGAGCACAACAGGCCATTCATGAGTGCAACCCATACGTCCAGCAATTCAAATCAGCCATTGAGTATGTGGTTCATAATGATAGCGCAAATGAACTGAAAATTGTGTTAACAGGTCGCACGCGGTGCCGAGACCATCATCATGGTACCATCAACCTTCCCTCACCAGACAGCGATGTGGCTGGAGCAATGACAACAGAGCAGTTTTGAAGGCTGGCAGTCGGTGTTCACCTCGGAGGAGGAGGTTTATAGACAAAAGACGCCATGCATCTAGCATATGACCCTCTATCATACATACTTCTGCTACCCTGCGGCTCCCAGGGGTACCACACTGAGTTAGCAGGGATAACGCCAACATCTTTCTACCGCTACCATCTCCAAGTACGTGATCCTACTCATCACTTCAATCTATTGCTTCATGGTGGAAAGTTGACACAGCCGTACGTATGCGACATGATAGCAAAAATTGAGTCACACCGTCTCAATTGGATTCGCTGCAACCAGAAGTCAATTAAGGCAGAAAAGTAGAAGATCATCGTTGATGCGTTGAACAGTGACGCTGAGGTGCTACCTGGACGCCTCACCATTCTGCCGCCATCAATTTATGGGTCACCACGTTGGTATGCCAAAGAGTTTCAGGATGCAATGGCTTTGGTCCGAGTCAAGGGAAAACCTGACTTTTTCCTAACATTCACCTGCAACCCAAAGTAGCCAGAAATTAAACAATCGCTTTTTGAGGGTCAGTCAGCCAATGAAAGACCTGATATCATCGCCCGGGTGTTTCATATGAAGGTGGAAGCACTCAAAGCAGACCTCCTCAAGAATGCCATATTGGGGTATGTGGACGCTTATGTGATGGTGAAGGAAACGCAAAAGCATCACCTTCCCCATATACACATTCTCCTGACCATGGTACCTCGCGACAAGCCTAGAACACCAGCAGATGTCGATCGTGTGGTCTCTGCTGAGATTCCTGACAAACGCACAAATACGGAACTACACCGTATCGTGACATCACAAATGATTCACAGCCCATGTGGGGAATGGAACATCTCGAGCCCTTGCATGGCAGACCGGAAGTGCACAAAGGACTATCCCAAAGCCCTACGAGAAACGACAAGCTTCTCTGATGACTCCTATCCCCTGTACAGAAGACGGGCAGAAGCAGCACCTGGTGATCCCATCATGAAGACAATACGAGGCGGTGCTAACGTATTAGTTAACAATGCATGGGTTGTGCCTTACAATCCATATATTGTCCTCAGGTACGATGCTCACATCAACCTTGAGGTCGTATGTGCTGTCAACAGTGTGAAGTACATGTACAAATACCTTGTAAAGGGCCCGGACCAGTGCCTGGTCAGACTGGAGCCACATGAGAGGATGCGAGAGGCATTACAACATGATGAAGTGACACGATACGAACTAGGGCGTTACATCATCGCATCTGAGGGATACTGGCGCATATACGATTTCCCCATTCAAAACAAGTACCCACCAGTCGAGATGCTGGCACTCCATCTACAGGATGAGCAGGTGATCACATTCAATGACGAAGGTGCCGTACAGAACGTGGCGGAGTCAGGACCCCCTGCAACAACGCTCACCGCCTTTTTCGAAGCCATGAATCTCCATCCACACATGCGTCATGTTCTATATCCAGATGTGTTCCAACACTTCACCTACTTTAGAAAAAGGTTTCAATTGCAGAAGAGAAGGCTGAGTTTCCAGGATAACTGTAAGGCTGATATGGTTGGGCGGCTCCCCATCATTTCCGTCAACTCACATAATGCCGAGTTGTACTATCTCCACATGCTACTGTACCGCGTGCCTGGCCCCACATGCTTTCAGGATCTCCGTCGTGTTGGTGGTAGGGTCATGGAGACCTATCTGGCAGCCTGCATTGCGTATGGCATCGTTGGCAATGACCAGGAGGTGGATTCTGTTATGGAAGAGGCTGCAAATATTGCATTTGGCCCTGCAGTCCACAAAGTATTTGCCAACATGCTCATATTCGTCCTCAGAGGAAACCACGTGCAGTTCTGGGAAAGGTACAAGCATGTGCTGTGCGAGGACTTTATGCGTGCAGCAGGTGTGAATGAGCCAAATGGACGCATTGTGAGTGAAGTGCTACTGGAGCTGAGGGACAAAATTGAGAGGCACGGCTTTTCGCTCAGTAAGAGCTTTGGCCTTCCTGAGCCTGAACCAGTTAATATCCAGTCTCGCATTCCCCGCGTCATCGAGCACGAAACAGAGCACAATAGAGGGGAACTTGAGCCTCACATCGCTCAAACAGAGTGCCTTCTTAATGACGAGCAGCGCATTGTTGTTCATAAAATGATGACGAGTGTGGAACACGGACATGGCTGGATGATCGCAGTTGATGCAAGTGGTGAGACTGGGAAAACATTCGCATTGTGTCATATACTCAACAAAGTGCGAGCAAAGGGCAAAGTGGCTCTTGCGACTGCTGCAAGTGGTATTGCAGCTACTCTGCTGCCTAAAGGGGTCACCTTCCATAGGAGGACCAAGTGTCCTCTCATTCTCACTGATGAGTCCACTTGCAACATCAGTGAAAATGACACCACTGCAGCACTCATACGAATGACGAATATAATGGTGGTGGATGAGGTTTCAATGATGGATCGTCACGCATTGGAGGCAGCAGATCGAACATTCCAGTGGCTTCGGGGCTCAGAGGAACCATTTAGTGACATCACAATGGTTTTCAGTGGTGACTGGAGGCAGATCCTTACCGTTGTGCCACACGGTAGCCGTATTGACATAGTTGGAAGGTGCTTCAAGAGCTCATACCTGTGGAGAAAAGTGCAGATACTTCCTCTCACAGTAAACATAAGGATCATGCAGGGTGCTGGAGAACAACAGGATGAATCTGATTTTGCAAAATTCCTGCTGGATCTGGGTGAAGGGAAGATTCCTGTCAATCCAGAAGAGGGTGAATTTGCTATTGAGTTCAGGGAACCGCTCATTCTTCCAAGTGAAAAACTTCAGGATATTGTCACTTGGGTGTACGAGGACTTGCACAACATTACAAACCCCAAGTGGCTATGCGAGCGTGTTATACTATGTCCGACCAATTCCGAAGTCGATCAGGTAAATGACTACATGACAACCATATTTCCAGGGGAGGAACATGTTTGCTGTAGCGTCGATACAGCGGAATATGAGGGTGATCATTTGTATCCGCCTGAGTTCCTGAACACCCTCTGTCCATCTGGTATGCCTCCACATCGGATCACTCTCAAGGTGGGTATGGTGATCATGCTGCTACGTAACTTCAACCAGCAAAGTGGGCACTGCAATGGCTCAAGGTACATCATCCATCAGATCCTTCCAAATCTGTTGGTTGCAAAATCTGTGATGGGTGTCAATTCTGGACGCACATTGCTCATTCCACGCATAACCTTGAGTCCATCTGACAACATGTTCCCGTTCACTCTGCGGCGTCGGCAGTTTCCGGTACAACCATGCTTTTCCATGACTGTGAATAAATCCCAAGGGCAGTCGCTACACCGTGTTGGGGTCTTCTGCACAAGAGACTTCTTCAGTCATGGTCAGTTCTACGTGGCGGCCAGTAGGGTTGGCAGATCGAGCAGCCTCCGCATTCTTGCCCTGGACGAGGAAACAAAGAAGCGCCATTTCCTCAGCAATGTTGTTTATGAAGAGGTGCTA
Organism: Eptatretus burgeri; assembly: GCF_056783735.1. Classification (NCBI taxonomy): domain Eukaryota; kingdom Metazoa; phylum Chordata; class Myxini; order Myxiniformes; family Myxinidae; genus Eptatretus; species Eptatretus burgeri. The sequence goes on from NC_140973.1 coordinate 22,125,318, forward strand.
ACGAGGTAAAGGTGTGTACATGTAGTTAATTTTTATTATTATTTATTTATTGAAGAAAAAATTGTTGCGAAAATAATTTATCAAAAAAAGTGCACAACTTTTTTTTGTTTCCAAGTGTCAAAACGGTGTGGCCTTTGGAAGTGTTAAGGAATTCAGCTCTAGTCAACATGCTTGCCAACGAAATACATCTCATTTTGGTGGTATGCTTTGCAAACTATTTTTTTTAAACTATTTTAAAACTAAAACAATTCGAACATGGAATACCTAATGACAGTGTACTTTCAGGTCTCCTACAAATCCTACCCTGTTGCCTCACCGTGGCATAGGAGTGGCAATGGTCAATGGCAGCGAATGTCATGGCTAGCAAAGACAGGGAGGTAAACTTGATTTTAATTAACTCTGTGTGTGTAAGTATCACAGCAGTTGTTACTTCAATGCAAGCGATAATTCGTGGAATGCATGTGAACATTCCGTACAGGCACGTACCACTTCCGGATAGTGATGACTTACTGTATTCTAATAATTTCTCGATTTCTTATGCGCATTTATAGATAAACATAATGCCCCAATCCAGTCGTCGTTTACGAGAGAGAAGGAACGGCCTGTGTGGTTGTTTGAAAGTTTGTTTTTTTTTGCACGTACGGCCACGCACGTATGGGCATGCGAGAGCGAAGGAACGGCCTGTGTGGTTGTTGTTTATGGAACGCGGTTTGAAGGGTTTTTTTTTTGCATGTACGGCCACGCACGTCCGGCCACACGTACGGGCATGCACTAGTTATCTTAAATGACGAAAACTGTCGGCTCCAAACCTGAAGGCTCCATTTTAACCACCAGCACCAGATCTGCGAAAACAAAAGGATGAGTTGTTTAGGTGGGGGTTGTCGGTACAAAAGCAAGCAGATGGTAACAGGGAAGAAAATGAAGAGCAAAGAAAAAGAACAAATACCATTTGGCATCGAGTTCCCTTACCGAACAGCATACATTTACAATGACTGCAAAAAGTACACGTTAAAAAAAAAAAACAGGAGACTGGAGACTTTGGGCCTAGCAACACTCAAGGATGACAAATGAATGCAATCACCAGACAAAGCACAGTCCACACAATTGAGCAGCTCGCCCAGAATTTTTTAATTACTGAAAAAAAAAGAAAAAAAAAAGAACCCCACTCATCCTGATGCAAGTCATATAAAGATCTTTCACAAAACAAGAAAATGGAAAAGTAATATTTTTCTTGCATTCGTTAAAAAAAATAAAAATCCGTCGAATCTCACCTCCATTTTCATCTTGCGCTTGTGGAAATGAAACCCCGTGAGAATTCTCGTCAACCATATCAAGAACACTCTTGCCCGTTTCACCATTCACGGTATCCATGCCATCTACGTAAACAGCGAGCAATTGTAACATAGACTTATGGAGGAACTTTGTAAGGGCATCATAAGCAGGATAAAGATATTGTTATGAAAATGACTGAAGGGTTAATGAGGGGTTAGTTATGCATCAGTTATACCTTAATAGCCCAAGTGTTTCTAAACCCCAATTACCATCAACCAAAATCTAGTTTGCTTCCCTGTCACCCTGACACTCATGTCTGTCTCTTATCCCCATCTTCCACCTGTATTATTTTTTTTCTCGAATCGCCCCCATTGTCGTTTCTCACCTCTCACACACAATCATGCCACATGAGCATGACAAACTCCATATGTGCCAGCTCCAGCCTCTCAAACAGGTTTTAGAAATGACTGCTAGTACAGTGCTGTGCCAGCACATGTGCAACACCCATGTAGTGAGCATGGGGAGGGCGAGGGCAGCGGTGCTGCCTATAAAGAGCAGCAACGATCGCACATAAGTCAGCTAGCCTGGGAAACTACGTGCACAGCCATGTACAGCTAGACATTCGCCCAGGGACAACAGAGAGTCATGCCTTGCACACAACCATCACAGCTCGGACTCACTGCACAGCTATCAGCACAGGAAAGACAGTCCATGATGCCCAGCCATCAAGAGAGCCACACACAGTTCAGACCAGATGCGCGCCAGAGTAGTACGGCCTATCCGGGACACCCTGCCAGCAACAGAACCACACAGACAGCTATGGAGAGCTTCACCAGGGCCAATGAGACAGACTGGGCGAGGGGTCTAAAGCCATGCCATTCATGGGAATCTCCAGCCCAGACTGTGCCTCTTGGTGCTTCACAGGAAAGACCCACACACATACACTTACACTCTTCTCCGTTCTCCCATACGTCCTGTGTTCCCAACTGAGTCTGCTCATGGTAAGATTAGTGCAAACAATAACCGGGGAATTGTTACCTTCTCATTTGTCTCTATTCCAATCGCCATTTTAGTTTCTCTGTTCCACCCCACCAATCCCCATTGTTCATTAAATCAGTCATTTTTTAAAACATCATGTGCATTTTGAGCTGCCGTCTCATCCTCCAGCTGAAATCAAATACCCCGTAGATTCGTACCTCACATGCTGAAACAGATGCGTGGTGAAATATTTTTTGTTTTTTTTTTAAACCACAGCCCATGGATTAGCCAAGTATGCACAAAATGCCTCTGCTCAGCGTCCTGGGAGTTCATCTCCGGTGGTCTGGCGCTGCATGTTAGTATAGGAAGGCCGAGTTTGTTACAACAGTGTGAGACGGTTGCGCTTTCATCACTTCAAGGAACCTTTGGTATCAAAAGCACAATGAAGAAAACAGAAGAAACTGTGGAATAGTCTTGAGTATGCCAAAAATGAGTGAGGATTCCCAATAAATCCAACACTTTATGCCCTCTCCTCCCAACCTACACTGTCGTGGCATCACTGACAGAGTTCATCAACAGAACCGAACATTTCAAATGATAGATTCTCACAACACCAGAAGCTACAATGGCAACAAACTTTGTTTTTTGGTCTATGACAATCTCAGCTTGAGGAGCAGCAAAATGACAAACGGCAGCAGGGTCACAGATTGACAGAGATCAAAGTGGAATAGGGAGTCAAACAACACATTTGTGAGTGGATGAGTAGCAGACAGGAAAAGAGTGGGGTAGGGATGTCAGCGAGAGTTGAAGAGGAGTGTGTAGGGGAGAAAACATGAGGTGACGATGGACAGCATTATTTAAGGACTGGAGGGAAAGGCACAAGATAACAGACACGGGGAGTAGGCTCCATAGATGCTGAAGGAATGAAGGTGAATGTTCAAGTTAGAATTGGAGAGGGTAACCAGATGTGGGATTCTGGAAGAATGTAGGTGGCCTGGGCAAGCTAGGGAAGGATAGGATGAGCAAGGCACGAGGTCAGAGGTAATGCAATAAAGAAAAAATACCCCCGTGTGGGGGTGACGGTCATCTCAATAATGTTTTTTACTATCATAATTGATGAACCATTGCCAGATATCTCCTAAAATGACAGACTAGATAGGTTTTGAAAATGGCAACTTTCACAACTTTCGTGACCTTGATCCTGACCTCGAATCCGGGGAAAAATATGTCGTTGGGTATCACTCATCGACCTCTACCCACATACCAAATTTCATCAAGATCGGAAGTAAAAAGTTTTCTTTGTACCGGGAGGTGTTTTTGACCATCTTCCAGGTTACGTGGCGGCCAAACGGGACGGAAATTCAAAAATCTGTCCGGTTAGATACAAGATAATATTTTTTACTATCATAATCAATAAACAGTTGCCGAATATCTTGTAGAATGGCAGACTTGATAGGTTTTGAAAATGGCGATTTTTATAACTTACGTGACCTCGTGACCTTGACCCTGACCTTGAACCCAGACAAAAGTTATATCGTTGTGCAACACTCATCGACCTCTACCCACATACTGTTTCATCAAGATCGGAAAGAAAAATTGACGGACGGACGGACGTACGGACGGACATTTGGTCTGGCTTTATTAGGTCATCTCGGTAGAGATGCCGTAAAAAGACTCCACTAACCTGCCTGCAATGGGTGAGAAGCAGACCTAGGGACTCAACTTCCTTCCAAAAGATGCTAATAACACAGAGAGCATTGAATTTGATAGTCTCTGGGGAGAAAGATGGCAAACAGCTATTCAGCCCAGTAGGGAAGGTAGTCATAGTACAACAGCAGTGTTCAGCAGAGGTAGGGTCAAGTTGTGAACCCCTTAACTACAGAGCTATTAACCTTTAACTAATCATCCGGAAAGTAATGGAATTCATCAATGCAGCCGACCTGAGGCACAGTCATCTCCAACAACTGTTCCACCACAGAAATTGGTTCAATAGATTATCACCTGTAATACATTATCACCAGGCATGCGCACGCATGCACACGCACACGCACACACACTAAAGGTCTTCGCACCAAACAATGAAAAATTGGCAGAACACCTGAAATTAGTGAAACGTTACTCCGCCAACATTCAAATGGAATTTGGCCGAGATAAATGTGCCAAGCGCACATCAGCCAACATAAAGATCAAGCTAAGCACAACTCGAGCAAAGTCGATAGTGCACCATCGCATATCCCCACACGTTCCACCGAGAGCAAAGTTGAAAGATGGCAAAAAGTTCCACCAATAACGACCTAATATCAAATTTTGAGTTAAACCCCCCCCCCCATAACACCAAAATACCCACCCCCTGAGGAATGAACCGAGGGTCAAATCCAAAAAAATTGTGAAACATTTCATGTGTCCCCCACCACACCGCAATGTTGATTGCATATACAAAGTTTCATTGTTAAAAGTGCCTGCAATTCCATTTTTGGCACTTAACCTTTGACCCCGCCCGAGGGGGGCGGGCCCAAAACTGACACTGCTCGTGAACATTCTTGCCATGTGGTGATCACAACTACCAAGTTTGGTGAATTTCTACCTAACCGTTTCGGATGAGATAGCGTGACGGATGGACGGATAGAAAGACGAAGCCGCTTACAATATCCCCCCTGTTTTTTCAAAAAATGTGGGATAATCATATGGGAACTAAAAAAAACGAAGCATCACACAAATACCTCAAAGTATAAGAAGGCCATCAAATATGTCACAAACAAATGCACAAAACAATTATCAAAGAATACCTGAGTAGAACAATGCTGATCCTGAAAGCATACCTTCCTCCAAGGAACAAAATCAAAGCCATTAAACAATTTGTAGCAACAGTGTTCCAGTGCAGCTGCTAAATAATAAACTGGCAACAAGTGTGGGGGGGGGGGGAGACAACACAATGACTTCAGAATGGGGTTGCAGGAAACACATCCTGTGACGTCAAGCTCGAGAACGATCAATATGACATCCAATTATGTCACAATGGAATGAATGTCTCAAAAGGTCAATAACCACAACAACAAATGACTGCTGCATCCCTCCTCGTCCACTGAAGAAGTCACCAAAGAGATTTCAAAGGGAGTTATTGCCATCCCTGGTGCAAATCCAGCTTCCAACTGTGCCTGCACAAGAGTCTGCACACTTGCACAGGAGGGTCCATTTTCTTAAATCTACACCCAAAAATGTCCCAAAAACGCTCTATTAAATTTCAATCAGGACTCCTGGCTGGCCAGGTAATATTGTGATAGCATTGAGAATGATTGGGTCTGACATTGTCAAATACAGACAGGTCATGAGAAGTGGGTGGTTGTCAAAATATTGAACAACATGATCCAAAATGTCTCCATGGTAGTTTTCACTTGTCAAGTTAACCTATACAATTACAAGGTCAAGTTTATAATTGTATCAGAGCCCCATATCATAACAGATCCATCACCAAACGGGATCAGCTCTACAATGTTCGTTGGTGTGTAGGTTGTGTTAGGTTGCTGACCAGTGGTGTAGTCTTTGTGATACGCAGGTATACGCCATATACCCACTAAGAAAGCTCCAGGATTTCCGTATACCCACTTAAAACTGCGTAAGGATACGTAACGATATAGTTTTGTGACAGAACTTTCAGTTCATTGATTTTGTTCCCACATACCGGGTAGAGTATAACTGCAATAAAATAAGCCTTGGAGGGGAAGCCATCTACTTCATTCATCTCCATTCATAAAATTCACCCCCACTCCAGTGCCGGTGCTGTTACAAAGCATGAAACACGGTGGCTCACTGGCTGTGACACGTGACCTAGACCTGACATCACGCTCACGCACCTACCAGCGATGAACACGTGTTTGACCGTAGCTAGTGTTGCAAGTTTTTATTTAGCTAACATTATGAAAAGAAAGCAAACTACACTCTTTGAGTGTTTTCGTAAGCCTGGCCCTGAAGTTACTGCCGCTTCGGATGACACTATAGAAACTACATAGAAGGAGCAGCCTGATGCTAACTCTACACCTGGGAAGTGAAAGTCGCATACAAATTAGTTAATCTCTCTATAAATAGAGGGGGGGGGATTGGCCAATTAATTATTGGTCTATCCTAAGGCGAGCTCAGGGAGGATGGAAAACTAGCTGAACATTTTGAGGTATGTTTGGACGTTTTCGGAATTTGCATCATCATTTTATGAGTGTTTAAAGAAATCGTGGGTTCGTGGCCCGGAGCGTCACGCCGAGGATAGTTGTAGGCCACAACGGTTTGGGGCCCCTTTAGCGACCAAAATGGCTTCTTTCACCTTTATAACTGATATCGCCAGATGCCTGACGTTATTACCTGCACGATGATGTGTGTGTTGAATTTGTGTGACTTTGTGTTGTCGAGTTATGAGCAAATATAGGACTTCGCGCCGCTGGCCTATTCGATTAACGTTAGGCCTTACAGCTGTGATGCAGTTTCACTCTACCGGCTCTCACGAACGAACGGAAAGATATTTTGGAATTCTGTTTTCAGATTTCACAGTCGATAGCCATCGGCTAAATCCCAACGTAGAAAACCAGGTGAAAATCGGAGGATTTTTGGTATTTTGGAGACTAAAGCAGCTTTGGGTACTTTGAGAACAGGAAATAAAATGCGCTGATTAATTCCCTTTAGCGGCGGTAAATGTAAATCATTTTTCATCGGTACTTGGAGGTAGGTGAGGTATAGACCTACGAAACGAGGGGTATCATTCGGTTGTCGGACTTGTGATGATTAAATTACAGAAAAAAAACGATTGTTGGCGGGCCACGTGCATTTCGGCGCCTCGCCATCGAAGGGAACGAAAAATTTTCAATCTGTTTTCGGATTTATCAGTATCTATAGGGTGGTAATGAGATTACCTCGAAAATCCGATTAAAAACGGCTTATGTTTCGCAGTTTAGCCGCGGCTTGCATTTCGTACTGGGAAAAATAACATTCCGGAAGGAATTTCTCTTCCACCATCATCCGAATAATTTTCCCGTCGGCACGAGGACAAAGAGAAAGGATAGACTGACAAAATAAGGAGTTCCACTAGCTCTGTGACTTATCATGATTAAATTAGAGATTTTAAAGGCAGCGGTGGAAAAATATGCAAATTCACTCCAACGGCTCTGACGAATGAACGGAAAGCTATTTTTGAATTCTGTTTTCAGATTATACAATATATATATATATATATATATATATATATATATATATATATATATATATATATATATATATATATATATATATATATATATATACATAGATATACATACATATGTTTCAGGTCCAGGCAATAATATTGTCAATTAGCTGTGAACCATTGATTGGCCCATGAGGATGACTATTAGGCCTAGTGTGCTATTGCCTTCCCTTGAGTTTGGCTTAGGCCTATGCCTCATCCTCATAGTGCTATTGTTCACACCATAGCTCATTATTTAAAAAAAAAAATCTTCATCCAATTTAGTGCTTAACTTCAATGCTGAAGACTCGTGCACTTGAACCTGGTGATTACATGCAAACTAGCCGCACAAAGCTCTCTTGGAAGTGTCAACATTGGGGGTTCTGACACCTGATGCATTCAGACTATTCCAGTCTCTAACAGTTCCATCGGAATGCATTATATTTATATATAGTGATTGCTAGTGCTGATTATATTTTGGTCAATATCGGTCAAAGGTCAAGGTCACAGTGAGGTCAAACATCCAAAAAATGATAACTCAAGAACGGAAGAAGCTTCCAATGTCAAATTACACCACGTGATTCAGGAGGGTGGTGGCTAGCGCTGATTAGATTTTGGTCAAAATCAGTCAAAGGTCAAGGTCAAAGTGAGGTCAAACATCCAAAACATTCGATTTTTGATGGTTTGGTACAGATAACTCGAGAATGGAAGAAGCTTCCAATGTCAAATTACACCACGTGATTCAGGAGGGTGGTGGCTAGCGCTGATTAGATTTTGGTCAAAATCAGTCAAAGGTCAAGGTCAAACATCCAAAACATTCGATTTTTGATGGTTTGGTACAGATAACTCGAGAATGGAAGAAGCTACCAATGTCAAATTACACCACGTGATTCAGGAGGGTGGTGGCTTGCGCTGATTAGATTTTGATCAAAATTGGTCAAAGGTCAAGGTCACAGTGAGGTCAAACATCCAAAACATTCGATTATTGATGGTTTGGTACAGAATCATCGTAGAAACTTCTGGTTTGCATCGCTACCTTCTCTTGAGTAAGCTTTTATTAAACAAGGTCAGAGGTCAAGTTGACGATTTCGTAAGTACCAGTCTATGACTGCTTGTATGTTACGAAATCGAAAGATTTCGTAAGTATATTGATGACTTCCGTTTCTGTTTGTTTCTTTGTTTGTTTGTTTGTAGGCACGATAACTCGAGAACGGAAGAAGCTACCAATGTCAAATTACACCACGTGATTCAGGAGGGTGATGGCTAGTGCTGATTAGATTTTAGTCAAAATCGGTCAAAGGTCAAGGTCACGGTGAGGTCAAATATTCGATTTTTGATGTTTGGTACAGATAACTCGAGAACGGAAGAAGCTACCAATGTCAAATTACACCACGTGATTCAGGAGGCTGATGGCTAGTGCTGATTAGATTTTGGTCAAAATCGGTCAAAGGTCAAGGTCACAGTGAGGTCAAACATCCAAAAAATGATAACTCGAGAACGGAAGAAGCTTCCAATGTCAAATTACACCACGTGATTCAGGAGGGTGGTGGCTAGCGCTGATTACATTTTGGTCAAAATCGGTCAAAGGTCAAGGTCACAGTGAGGTCAAACTTCCAAAACATTCGATTTTTGATGGTTTGGTACAGAAGCATCGTAGAAACTTCTGGTTTGTATCGCTACCTTCTCAAGAGACAGCTTTTATTAGACAAGGTCAGAGGTCAAGTTGACGATTTCGTAAATACCAGTCTATGACTGCTTGTTTGTTTGTTTGTAGGCACGATAACTCGAGAACGGAAGAAGCTTCCAATGTCAAAATACACCACGTGATTCAGGAGGGTGATGGCTTGCGCTGATTAGATTTTGGTCAAAATCGGTCAAAGGTGATGACCACGTGATTCAGGAGGGTGATGGCTTGCGCTGATTAGATTTTGGTCAAAATCGGTCAAAGGTCAAGGTCACAGTGAGGTCAAACATAATTCCGTAAATTCATGTGGAGAAATGGAGTATTTTTGCTTCGCTCGACGTTACGAGTTCGTTTTAACTTCAATTTTAATTTTGTCTTCGGTTTTTGCGATCGCTTCGGACGCTTAAAACTCGGTTGTCGAAATTCTGGTAAAAATCGGATGTTTTGGAGACGTTTTAAGATTGTATAAAAATATTTCACTCGATGCGTCATGGGTCGTCCCATGATGCAGTGCGCTCGAGCAGACGCGTCGTTGAGTTACGTTAAGGTATAATATAATTGCGTGGAGAAATGGAGATTTTTGCTTCGCTCGACGTTACGATTTTTGATGGTTTGATACAGAATCATCGTAGAAACTTCTGGTTTGCGTCGCTACCTTCTCGAGAGACAACTTTTATGAGAAAAGGTCAGAGGTCAAGTTGACGATTTCGTAAGTACCAGTCTATGACTGCTTGTTTGTTACTTACGAAATCTCAAGATTTCGTCAGTGTATTGATGCCTTCCGTTTCTGTTTGTTTTGTTTTTTTTTTGTTTGTAGGCACGATAACTCGAGAACAGAAGAAGCTACCAATGTCAAATTACACCACGTGATTCAGGACCTAGCACTTGAGTGACCTAGCAGTATTGGCGGCAGAGGTTTTGCACTCTACCGAGTGCTCCCCCTCTAGTTAGCCATGTTTTTATTTACTTCCAGGTTGTGCTATTTGTAGCACTACAAAATCAACTGGTGTCTACACATAAAAAAGTGTCCATATCTGAGGAGTGGGTTTCCTTTAAGATCCAGTCCTCAGGCTCAAACGCAAACAGACAAACAGCCCTGGCGTCCTTGAGGAACAAGATTCGACGACATCAGATGTCCAGGGCACATGGAATAGCTCAGGAGCTCACTGAAAAGGGTGGACAGGATTTACTTGGAAATGTGGTGAGAGCTGTGTCAGCTGAGACAGATGCTGTATTCAGGACAGCATACTACCTTGCTAAGATGAACCGACCTTTCACTGACCATGACAATCTCATTGAGCTTCAGGGATAAAATGGTGTCAGCATGGGCACTAGTCTGCACTCAAGGTACAGTTCCACAAAAATCGTAGAACACATAGCAAAAGAGATGCAGAAGAAAATTGTTAACAGCATTGTGTCTTCTTCAAGCAAGTTGTCTGTTCTCATTGACGAGGCTACATCTCTCAGCCACAAATCTGCCATGACTGTCAATGTGAAAGCCTCTATAGATGGAGCTACTCTGGAATTTGTGTTTCTGGAGCTGGTTGAGCTAAAAGGCAGAGAGTGTAGAGGAAGCCCTATTGAGCTGTTTGGACGCTGCAGGCTTCAGTGAAGACTGGCTTCAAAAGAATTGGATCTCATTTGTTTCTGATGGAGCCAGTGTCATGTTCGGCAAGAATTCTGGTGTGGCAACCAGGTTGACTGCAAGGTACCCGAACCTCTTCACATGGCACTGCATGAACCACCGTTTGGAACTGGCTGTATCTGATGCTGTGGATGAGGTTCAGTCAATCAACCACTTCAAAGCATTCATGGAGAAGATCCACAATCTCTACAGTCAGTACAATAAAAATTCACGGGAACTTCTGGAAGCAGCACTAGAAGTGGGCTCACGAGTCAAGAAAATTGGCAGAGTTTTAAATACGTGATGGGTGGACAGCAGCTTCTGTGCTGTAAAGGCTGTCTGGAGATCATATGAAGCACTCAACAGACACTTTGAAAATGCTGCGGGAGACCAAACAAGAAACAGCAAAGAGAGGCAAGCTTACAGAGGTCTGGCACATCGTATGCAAAGCAAGGAATTTCTGTGTGACCTTGGACTCATGTACGATATACTGTCTGAACTTGCAAACCTGTCTCAGCAACTCCAGGCCCATTCAATCACACTATTGAGAGCAGAACAGCTTCTGAAGTGCACCATCCGATTGCTGGCGTCATTCAAAGACTGTCCAGGAGAGATGTCGGAGGTGGCATTAAAAGCAAAAGCTTCGGGACATTTTGGATCGGTTTCCCTGGAGTCAAATGGAAAGCTCACATCAATCAATGCAAAGCAATTCCTACAAAGTCTGATCAACAATATGGAGAAGCGCCTCTCATTTGAAAGTGAAATGCTTCTTGATCTCAGCATTCTGGACACAAGCAACTGGCCATCAACACCTGGCATACAGTATGGTGAGTCACGAGTGAAACGACTGTGCAGGCGGTTCAATCCTTGTGAAGACCAAGCAGTTAATGGTATGAGATATTTCCTTGAGCACCCACACAGTGAGCCTGAAAGCCTAAAACCTCTCATACGATGCATGCAGAGCATCCCTTGCAGCACAGCTGAGTGTGAAAGGGGTTTCAGTCTAATGAACAATGTATGCACGGACAAGAGATCTACATTGTTGTTGTCCAATGTAAGTTGATGATGATCAGCATCAATGGCCCCCTGTAAGTCTTTTTGAGCCAAGGAAGTACGTCACAACATGGTTGAGAAGCCATCGCTCTGCCACAAGCAAGGAGGCAAAGCACACCTCAGATACCTGAGTACAAACATATTTGGAAAGTTTTGTATACTACCAGGCTAATTACCACACCCACCCCCTTCTTACCTCCCCCCACCCCACGAAGATTATGCGACTCGATTTAGCAATAGTCCCATGCTCTTCTTGATCCTTATTTTGAATATGAATAGACGTCGATTTTCAAGATCACTGACTGGCATTTTATCTTTGAACTAATCACAAATATAATGTTAATATTTTTGTAACCTTAATTTATATTACTTTCACAATCCATCCCTTCTTGGCTTCATAGATGTATGACTATATACATTACACCTTACTAGAAATTTTAATATTGATATTTTGAAACACTGCATGTTTGCATACAATTGATGTTGTGCCCTTTTTATGGACTTTTTAATAGAAGATGATTTTAATATTTGTGTCATATAGTGTCATATTTTTTTTTTCTTTGTAAAACTTGCCACAATTCGGTCTTTAACTGCAATGGCAAGTGAATGAATAAATCAATCGTTTGGAAGACAAATGAACATACTGTTTTAATTCGTATCCTCCAGCCATGCAAAATCACTAGGGATCACTAAACGGTAGAAAATCAGTCCAAAGCGTTTAAATCTTCCCAGCTGTAAATGTCATTAGCTGTTGTAGTCTGTGTTGCTATAATTTGTTGATAACACATACCCAGTCTTGTAGAATGCTCTCAATTGTGTGTGGATGCATGTAATGTACGTGTTAGTGCCGTGGTGCTTATGGGGTGTCGCTCCGGCACAGATGTGGCGAAGGTGGGGAGGGATTCGGGGATCATCACAGTATACTCACGACAAAAACCTTGACTACACCACTGTTGCTGACAAAGCAAAGCTTTACCATCAGTCACGTGCAGGAGAAATTGGCTCATCAGACCAATGGATCTTCATCCAGGATGTGAGATTCCAGTGATGACATGCCCGGCATCACGCTGAGTGGGCTGCTTTGCTTTCTCTGGTGAGAATAGGATGTCATCGATCTGCTTGCCTTGTAACCTGCAGCACAAAGAGGTTGTGTTCAGTTTTTGTGGATAACCTACAAGGGAGATTCCATTCCTGCCATAACACCGTGCTTGTGCAAAAAGAATCCTTCTGAAAAGTCTGATCAGAGTTGCATTTTCTCTGTTCGAGACCAACCTGGTTCATTCAGTTAATGGCCTTTCCTCAATATCATTGATTTGTTAATGTTGATGGACCAATCAGATGGAAGACATGTTGAAGGCTAATTTCACTGCAGGACATCCCAGCATTATTCATCCCAATAATTTGTCACATGCAGTATGAACTTCACCAAGTCTTACATGGGTTATAGTACCGGTCTGCCAATGGAACTTCGCATCAATATTGTTGCAGAAATGATTCCTAGGGATTAACAAATGATTAATACAACGTAGTTATTCTCATATTGAGTGTTTAGAATAAGAGTAAAATAATTAAATGCCATTTTAGATATGCATCGCTAATTCATCTCACGAGAAACGTCAGACCCACCCCATTGTGAGCATCTAAAATTCCTCATTCCTACGAGTCTTTAATTTGATGATTTATTCCTCTGTTTTCTGTGTAAATGTATCCTTTTGCACAGCAGTAGGTCATAAACTCCGAGTTTAGGCAGAAAGTAGGGTGCAGGAAGGCCTGAGTACGAAGGAACCGGGAACTCAACTTGGTAAAGGACTAATCTCCAGACATTGGTTGGAGCTCGGGCCAATGGTAAACAAATCATTTGTGATGCCGATATGGCAAGTTATAAGGCATGGGCAACCAGGAAGTGCTGAGGAGTACCCCAAACACTCTACATGGAAAGCTGCACTCTGGCGAGCTGCGTGAGGACCTAATCCCTGCACTGTCCTGCCAGCGTCATGCCCTTCCCACCGGGCCGTGTCCCTCCCACTCCTTCGGAGCTCGTACACAGAGATGGACATCCTCCTTCCAAGCAGCATTATCGGGTTTGGGGCCCAGGGACTCTGCTTGTCAAGTGGCGACCTATGTCCTCTATTGTGTGTGTCTGAGGTCTTTACTGACTATCGGACCTTGCCTTCAGAAATAGATTCCTGTGGTCCACTCGTTGGCAGAGGATGAAATATTGTTTAAAGTGTGACAAATATATGCCGAATTATTCTTCTACAGTAACTTATCCCACTTTCAGAAGTTGCATGTTCCAAAATTTGTACTTTATCATTTTGAGATACAAGAAAATTTTGGTTGCTCTCTCGTGATTGATGCCAACACAAACATGCACAATGCCACCAGCTTGAAGGTGGTGCATCTACTGCATTTACTTACTGACCACACTATGTGAAAGTCGTCATCTTCAACTGGTCTAGCCCCTCATCAAATCCACCCATGTTTTCAGGCTCACTATCAACATCATCACCACCAGTGGGAATTCGTAGAGCCTTATTCTCACATATATGACATGAGCACAGTTCTGTGAAACGAATGCCTGAAGACGCACAGCAGATCATCTGCCTCCCCTACTCTGCACTTAGGACTTCTTGCAATAACAGGATGAATGTTCAAGGATGCTATTTATCTCACCTGGAATGTAGTCCTGGGGAGGTTATGGGATGGCGTGTCGTCCGTCTGTCTGTCTGTCTGTCTGTCTGTCTGTCCAAAACACTTGCAACTTCTCTGAAACTACAAACATGATTTTGATGAAACTTGACCACAACCTTCTTCACCTGGTATGTACCAAAGTTTGTTCACGGCATTAAAAAAAGAGAAGAAATCGGGCCCTAAACAGGTCTATGTGGAGGGGGGGGATTGCCCCCCGCACCCCCCCACAAATAGGTATTTGCTTTCTTCTCAGAAACTACACAAGCAATTCCGATGAAACTTGGTCACAACCTCCATCACCCATGATGTACCAAAGTTTGTTCACGTCATTAACAACAAAAAACCCCAAAAACAAAAAATGGAGTCGAAGGGGGTGTACGGGGAGGTTACCCACCAAAATATATACAGGAAACCCTCCAATATCGCAGGGGTTAGGTTCCTGGAAAATGCCACGACAGTTGAAACTGCGATCATGGAAACCAAGAGCCAATGGAAAAGTGGGGGTTCGGTTCCTGGGCTTCGAGAAGATATGAAGGCAGATCGATGGTAGCCGTAAATAAACACATTACTATTGAAATGTTTTTTTTGTATACCTTGTCGAGGCTCGTGTGAGAGCTAACGCACAGCAAGGGGGGGGGCATGAGACAAGAGGGTGGGAGTGGGAAGGACAAAACAGTGGGGAACAGAGACATTAAGAGATCTGTGGAAGGGAGAGGGGTGGGATAGACGGTAGAAGACAGAAAGACCACCGACCAGCCTGCGGTGATTGAGTGAGAGGCCCAAAGACTCAGCCTCATTGTGGGAGATGCCAATGATCCGAAATGCCTTGGTTTCTACAGCGTGAAGCCGAGAACGGTGGGAGGCAGGAGCACCAGCCCACAGGGGAGAGCAGTACTCCATTAGGCTGCGGACAAAAGCTTTGTAAGTGGTCAGGAGCTCAGGTGGGCCGAGGAAGGACTTTGCATGACGGAGGATTCCCAGTTGGCGACTGGCTTTGGAGGTGAGCTTTGAAATGTGGCTTTCCCAGGAAAGGTCATGGCACATGGTGAGACCCAGAAGCTTGAATGAAAGGACTTTTTCCAGAGGATTGTTGAGAAAGTGGATGGGGGGGGGGGTCTAAACGGTCCTTTCGGAGAGACATAGTGAGAGTGTGAGATTTGTCCCGATTGAAAGACATGTTCCACGTGTTGGACCAGTTTGTGATTTTAAGTATATAAAATATATATATATATAATCGAAATAAACTCGTCTCGAAATAAACATGTAAATATGTATATAAAACATGTTAACATTGAAAGAAACATGTAAATAAAATAAATACGGTGTAAATTGAAGAAAAACACAATTTACCTTTTGAATTCATTAAAACACAGCGAGGTGAATTCATTAAAACACAGCCTGCTCTTTGCCGAGGATGTCAAAGTCATCTGTACACGAGGGAAGCTCCGACTATGCAAAGAGACCTCAATTCCATCTCTGCATGGGTAGCACTCTGGGAATTGCATCTTAGCATTCCCAAATGCCAACGGGACGACGTACCGATTTTATCCCGACATGATTCGTCCAAGAATACATTTCCCATCGCAGCAACAGCCCAGGTTCGGGACGTGGAGGTTCTATTTGACGCCTCCTTGAATTCTTCGGCTCAATGTGACGCGGTTGTGCGAATGGCCCGGCGGATATTATCTTTAAACGTGTCTTCACGCGTCTTACACCATGGGTGCCTATTGGGACCCAGCAAGGTCCCCGAGCCTCCGACGTGACATCGTCAAAATCGAACGTGTCCACCGGCTCGCGACACGGATGACTGTCGGACTCGGGGGGCCCTCTCTACACCACGTCAGGCTTTCCCGCCGAAACCTCTTCTCCATCGTCTCCAAGGGGATCTAATGAAGGTGTGAGTGTTTAAGATTGTGCGGGGTTATGAAAACCTTGACCGAAATCAGTTTTTCATCTTACGTTGACATACCGTCCGATGTAGAGCCATGGACACCCTGTGACAACGTACGAGCAGTGAGCTCCTCAGCCTTCCCCTTTTCCGCTCCTCAGCCTTCCCCATTTCCACTCCTCAGCCTTCCTCATTTCCGCTCCTCGGCCTTCCTCATTTCCGCTCCTCGGCCTTCCCCATTTCCGCTCCTCGGCCTTCCCCATTTCCGCTCCTCGGCCTTCCCCATTTCCGCTCCTCGGCCTTCCCCATTTCCGCTCCTCGGCCTTCCCCATTTCCGCTCCTCGGCCTTCCCCATTTCCGCTCCTCGGCCTTCCCCATTTCCGCTCCTCGGCCTTCCCCATTTCCGCCCCTCGGCCTTCCCCATTTCCGCCCCTCGGCCATCCCCATTTCCGCCCCTCGGCCTTCCTCATTTCCGCCCCTCGGCCTTCCTCATTTCCGCCCCTCGGCCTTCCTCATTTCCGCCCCTCGGCCTTCCTCATTTCCGCCCCTCGGCCTTCCTCATTTCCGCCCCTCGGCCTTCCTCATTTCCGCCCCTCGGCCTTCCTCATTTCCGCCCCTCGGCCTTCCTCATTTCCGCCCCTCGGCCTTCCTCATTTCCGCCCCTCGGCCTTCCCCATTTCCGCCCCTCGGCCTTCCCCATTTCCGCCCGTCCGCCTTCCCCATTTCCGCCCCTCAGCCTTCCCCATTTCCGCCCCTCAGCCTTCCCCATTTCCGCCCCTCAGCCTTCTCCATTTCCGCTCCTCAGCCTTCTCCATTTCCGCTCCTCAGCCTTCCCCATTTCCGCTCCTCAGCCTTCCCCATTTCCGCCCCTCAGCCTTCCTCATTTCCGCTCCTCAGCCTTCCCCATTTCCGCTCCTTAGCCTTCCTCATTTCCGCTCCTTAGCCTTCCTCATTTCCGCTCCTCAGCCTTCCTCTCTCACCCTGACGTGGTTCGAGTACTGTACCGTCAATCGCTGCGATTCAAGCGGGACTGGACGCCGTGTGGGCCCAGCACCTCCAAAACATTATTTAGCCCGTCATTAAAATACATCCGACGTCACGTTTTCAATAAACATTTTCTGTGAGCTGAGCTTTGGCGACCCAAACCCGAATAATGGTCTCCACCTCGTGGGGTTTTAACATTTTCACAGCGTGGACCCATCCATGAAAATGATCATGCGGACAACAGTCCCACAACGATCTCGGATGATAATGATGACGAGGTCAGCTTATGCCGATCCACGTACCCAAGGACGTGTTTAATTGCCAATCAGCTTGTCGAGCGCTCGCCAAGGGCTTAAGCACTCAAACGAAACGGTCGATAAGGAACGGCCGGCTTGGCAAGCTGACTGGTCATGGCACAGACGCCAGTTCTCCAATGAAAAGGAACCCACGGCCCAAGAAGCCGTTTTTTCCCGAACACAGCGTTTAAATAGCTGACCATCGTCTCACACGTTCCTCACGGAGGTTCCCACAAATTCACCACAGCGCTTCCTCACCTGCTCGTCACGCGGATGCTTGCGGATGATGCCTTGAGGACAAATCGCGCATTTGGAAAGCCAGGCCGAGAAACCAACGACCTCGTCTGCTTATTGACACCATGAAAGGAGGCTCGAACATACACCGCCTCACCCTTCCACACCGCATAGAAACGATCAGATAACGACATCCTTCCCCGTTGACCCTTCCTTTAACCCGCAAGTGCTCAAGCAAAACACAAGGATTGATGCGACTCACACGCGATAATTGTTAAAAAAAAAAACATCCGTTTTGTGGAAGGGGTGGGTGTGACGTTTTTATACACCGCCCAACTTGACTCGGTTTCGGTTTCAACTGTTTGCCCGCTCGACGGCCGATGGTCACGTGAGACCTGTACTCGAGTCCTGCTCACGGGGCCATTGAACGGAACGAGGCCTGTGATCTGGCGGCAAAGCAAGCTCCTTCAAAAGGAAGGGAAGGCAGCGTGAGAGGAGGGCAGGGGGAGGCAGCGTGAGAGGAGGGCAGGGGGAGGCAGCGTGAGAGGAGGGCAGGGGAAGGCCGCGTGAGGGGAGGGCAGGGGGAGGCCGCGTGAGGGGAGGGCAGGGGGAGGCCGCGTGAGGGGGGGGCGGGGGGAGGCGGGGGGAGGGGAGGGCGGGGGGAGGCCGCGTGAGGGGAGGGCAGGGGGAGGCCGCGTGAGGGGAGGGCAGGGGAGGCCGCGTGAGGGGAGGGCAGGGGGAGGCCGCGTGAGGGGAGGGCAGGGGGAGGCCGCGTGAGGGGAGGGCAGGGGAGGCCGCGTGAGGGGAGGGCAGGGGAGGGAGCATGAGGGGAGGGCAGGGGAGGGAGCATGAGGGGAGGGCAGGGGAGGGAGCATGAGGGGAGGGCAGGGGAGGGAGCATGAGGGGAGGGCAGGGGAGGGAGCATGAGGGGAGGGCAGGGGGAGGGAGCATGAGGGGAGGGCAGGGGGAGGGAGCATGAGGGGAGGGCAGGGGGAGGGAGCATGAGAGGATGGCAGGGGGAGGCCGCGTGAGGGGAGGGTCCATCCGGAAATGACCACCGTGCAGACACGTATGGAGATAACCACTGTCCGGACACAGCCACCGTCCGGATACATGCAAAGATTTTTTTTTTTCCATACAATGTTAAAGCTCGTATAAGAGCTAACACACAGAACATATAACAAGGTGAGCAGGAGACAATTATGACAGGATAGGGAAGCACAAACGGTGGGGAACAGACACATGAGGAGATCTGTGGAAGGGAGAGGGATGGGGCAGGGTACACAGGTCACGGGGGTAAACAAGATGGACATTATAGGGACTTTCAGGAAGGAAAGCAGGGAATATGAAGGAGGTGGGTTTGGGGTGGATGAACGGGGGTAGAAAAGATTATGGTTTTGGATGGGCGAAGATAAGAGATGGTGGTGAACAGCTGTTTTGAAGACTTGGAGGGAAAAGTGGGATTGAAGAGTGTGTGGGAGTTTGTTCCAAAGGTGGGAAAAAGAGGAATGAATGAATGAAGGTGGGCAGTGATTCTTGATTTTCGTCGTTTAACAAGAAGGGAGTTGCTGGCAGACCTTGAGCACCCTGCAGAAATATGGGGTGTGACAGATAGCAGACAGAGCGGGGGGGGGGGTGGGGCCAGAGAGGAGACAGTAGAAGACAGAAAGACCACTGACCTGCCTGCGGTGAGAGAGTGAGAGACCCAAAGACTCGGCCTCATCGTGGGAGAAACCAATGATCCTAAATGCCTTGGTTTGCACAGCCTGAAGCCGAGAAAGTTGAGAGGCAGGCGCACCAGCCCAGATGGGAGAGCAGTACTCCATCAGGCTGCAGATCTTCTTCTTCTTCTTGCATATGGCAGCTTAGCTGCCGGGGTAGCTATCATTTCTTGGAAGCGCGACTGTGGTGCTGATGCAGTGCCCCTCTACCAGTTCACACTGCCACTCATTTTGCCGACCTCGGAAGGATGACAGGCTGAGTCAACCCCCTGGTGTATTAATAAAGCAGGCCAACGGGGCTTGAACTCAGGACCCTAGGATCGCAAGCCGCCACCCTAACAACTAAGCCAACACCAGGCTTAGGCTGCAGATGAAAGGGTTGTACGAGATCAGGAGCTCAGGTGTGCCAAGGAAGGACTTTGCATGACGGAGGATGCCCAGTCAGCGACTGGCTTTGGAGGCCAGCTTCGAAATGTGGCTTTCCCAGAAGATCATAACAGACAGTGAGGCCCAAAAATTTGAATGAAAGGATTTCTTCAAGTTCATTGTTGATAAAGTATATGGGGTGGAGGGGGAGGGTTGTTCATAAAGCATAACATATTCTCTCTGGTAACTCCCCTACCCCCATGGCTCACCAATCTCGCTCTTTGGTCCATCCTTGGTCCACCCCCTCCCAATACAGTGCAGCATCCTCCTCCCACACCTCTCATTCTCCCCTCCTCATTATCTCTCTCTGGACATATTCAGATGGTGGTTACGTGGGGACGGTGGTTATCTTCATACATGGCTGGACAGTGGTTATGTCCGGGCGGTGTTTATCTCTGGACATGTCCGGCCAGGGTTTGTCTCCAGACGTGTCTGGATGGTATTTATCTCTGGACGTTTATGGACGGTAGTTTGTCTCTGGACAGCTTGCTCTGGATGCGCCCGGGTGGTGTTTGTCTCCGGATGTGTCAAGGCGGTGTTTATGTCCAGATGGGAGTTTGTCTGCAGATGTGTGCGGGCAGTGTTTGTCTCTGGAGGTGTCCATGTGGTGTTTTTCTCCAGACGTGTCCTAGCGGTGTTTGTTTCCCGGCGGTATTTGTAGTATAACTGGAAGAAAATGGATTTCAGACATTTTGTTTCCATCTTCACTGTTATTCTTTGCAGAATCATTTTTATGAGGCAGTATAAATCATAATTAATCCTCCACCGCACTTCTGCCTTCCCTTCCTCTCACCTCACACTGTCTTCCCTTCCCCCACCCCTCTTCACCTTTCCCTCCCTCCTCGCTCCCCCTCCCCCCTCACTCCCCCTCCACCTCTTCACTCTCCCCCATCTCCCTCTCTCCTGCTCTGCCACCCCTTTCTCCTCCTCTCCTCTATTTCTCCTCCCCCCTCCCATTAGTATTCCCATCAGCGAAGCAATAGGTGGTATTTGCCAGTGCTTTATAATGTTGTTATGGTTTTGGAAAACTTACCCCGGGGGGAGAACATACATGGACACGTAGGTGACCTGTGGATCAGTTATTTCATTAGTCTTTGTATAGATAGTCCTTGGTCCCTTGTCGAAGGTTGTTTGGGGTTAGCTGAGCTGTATTTTTCAAGTGTAATTTCTCCCCAAACCCCCTCTTTTACTTTCGATATTTCTTCTTTCACAACATCAATCTGTTCAATCCCTTGGTTACTTTCAATCATTCCTTCTTCATCCCATCAGTTCATTTCCCCACTTTGCCTTTCTCAATCCACCAATTACTTCCCCTTCCTCATACATCCTTTCAACAGTCCCGTTTTCCCCATCAGCTCGTTTCGCCAGTCCTACATTGATCCCCTTCACCAAACATCATTTCAAACTTCCCTCCTTTACCCATCGGCCCATTTCAATGGTCCACCAATAATCCCCTTCAAACATAATTTTGACAATCACTCCTTCCCCTATCAGTCTTACCTTCGACCCCACAGCCATTCGGTCGTCCCTCAGTCCAGCGGAATCCATTTCCGTTTCCCCTCCATTTCCGTTTCCCCTCCATTCACGCATTGATTAATTGGGCACGTTAGATCCATCTCTGGTTGTTAATCCATCGGGTCGATTGGATTTATGTCCATTCTCACGTTCATGTTCATGCCGCTCAGTGTTCATGGACTGCGGGACAACGCTTCTCACAGGCATGGTGCAGTGCGGTACTGTACACGTGGACATTTTGTACGTGCACGGAGGGGCTGGAGGCTCTCGTCGTGACCTTGGGTGCATGAAGGGAGGGGCGGGGGAGCTGCGTTGAAGGTCCCCTCAGAATGTTGTGGCGTTTTCCACAAGTGACGTCGTGGACCCATCCCCATAGTCTGCGGACAAATGAGAAAGAGAGAAGACTTGTGGGAGGAGGGAAGAAAGAGCGGCATGAAGAAGAAGAAGAAGAAGAAGAAGAAGAAGAAGAAGAAGAAGAAGAAGAAGAAGAAGAAGAAGAAGAAGAAGAAGAATAGAAGGCTGAGAGAAGTAGAAAGGCAAGCGCACGAGCCAGGTTGAAAAATGCTCATGGGAGGAAAGGCAAAGAGCTCATGAGGGGAAGGAAAGGAGCTGAGGAGTGGAAGGGTCAAGGATGCAGAAGGCTGAAGGACAGAGAAGGCACATGAGAGAAGGAACCAAAGCACGCGAGTGTAAAGAAAGAAAGGTATCACAAGCAGTTGGTGTCGAGCTTCTGTGGGGAAAAAAACACTTCTTCCACGGACGTAGTCCTGCTGTGCCCTCTCGATCCTGCCAGCCATGAAGGACCAGGTGAGTGAACCACGGCACCTCATCAACGGGGGCCCGAGGAGGATGAATCTGAGGCAGAGGAGGGCAAGTCGCATATTTATCTGACATATCTGGGACTCACCCACTGGGTCTGTTTGGGCACCTCAGGGACACGGCTGCATATCCTATTGTGCCACATTGATATTGTCCATCTTCCCCATCCATTTTTCTCCACATTTCTCTTGTAGATTTGGGCTGTGTGAGGTGAGGGAGAGAAGGAAAGACTGCTTTTCTTTTCTCCATATTTTACTTTTACTTTATTTTCAAGGTGTTCTTGTGTTATTCTTTTCTCCTGAGTGAATGATGACCAAGTATTTTGTGAAAGTAATATTCAATAAGAAGAATACGTGTTATGGTTAAATCTGCTCTTATGTACCTTTTTGCTTTCTTGCTTCTAAATACTTGCATTTAAATGATTGCTTGCTTGTGTGTTTGTAATAAATAATTGTTTGTTGTTATTTCCAATCTGTCTTGGTTGTCTTTTCCTTTGTTGGTTCGACACAGTGCACAAGTATAGTTAGATGGGAAGTTCGACCCCAATAATTTAATTTGTTAGCCAGCGCTTACTCACTGTAATGCTCGGCAGTAATCTGAATGTGTGCTGAGGTTATGAGACCATAATTGACCAGCCGTCCACAGGAAAGGTATCACACGAACTAATGTAACCCTGCCCAGATTGGCCGTGCCAATCGCCATTCATGCTTGCCGAACAGCTTGCCAGTGTGCAAAGTTATCTGTGCCCATGGACTCAGGACCGTGTCTGGCAGGGAACCGAGTGCTTCCCCTCGTGGCAAGTCTCGAACCCCGGATCCGTGACAATATCGTGTACATTATAATATCGTGAAAGTTAGAATATCGTGTACATTACAATATCTTGTTAATTTGAATATACAGTAGTTTGCATGGGAATACAGTTTACATTAAAATATTGTGTACATTACAGTATCTTTAAATTAGAATATCTTGTAAATTTGAATATATTGTTGTGGTTGAGGAAATTCGCAAACCACCATTCAGGTCCCGTAGGTGAGGTATCTCTGTAAGTACATGTGTAGTTAGCCCAAACCCATTGTTTAGAGGGAATAAATGTCATTCATTCGGGCTGCGACCCTTTAAGATAGCCTTTTTTCTGTTCTATCTTTATTTTGAGCCAACCACGTCTCAACCGCCATCACACAACAACCACCGACCGCAACGCCGCTTCACAACAACAACAACAACAACAACAACGCCAACAGCCACGACCTTTACCGTCACAACTCGCTCTCGCAACCATCGCATCACCGCCATTCCAAGCGTCGGCATGGCCATCATTGCCACAATAAACCCTCCACCACCTTCACCTCTTCTCCTTCTGCGGCCATTCCCGCGCCGCTTGTGAACGCCGAGCGTCGGGCTGTCCTGACCTCGTACAGGGCGCGCGCTGAGCCGCGGGTACAAAGAGCGGCCTTTCCGAGGGGAAGTCGGATCAGGAATGATTCACGCCCACTTCCGATCCCTCCAATCATTAAGCGCGGGGCGATTTGGCCCCGCCTCCAGGCGCGTCGGAGTAGAATCGATATATGCAGATTCGCGGATCAGGAATGATTCACGCCCACTTTTCCTCGGTCCAATGGGCGAGCGTGGCTCTGCCCCCGAGTTTATCCTGATCCGGAAATTTGCATATGGTTTCTCCTGCTGCACTATAAAGCGCCGAGCGCGGGGCGAGGAGAGAGTTTCTGTTTCGGGCTCGGGCGAGTTGTGGTGGCGGTGAGGTGTGGCAGCAGCAGCGGCAGTCGGGACGGCTCTGGAGGAGAGTCGGTCTGTCGGGGTTCGGAGTCTGTCGGGGAGCTGCAGAGAGGAGAAGCCGGGAACGCGGTCGAGGGCGCAGTGGAGTCGCTCGTCGCGGGACCCAAGCAAGCCAGCTATCCTCTTTCCCCAGAGCATCAACAATCCCCCCCCTGTTTCCCCCCCCCCCCGCGCTGAGATAGTGCGAAAAGGGGGCCCCGTTCCCACCCCATTCCAGGCAGTGCCAGCGAAACCCGCGGAGGAGCGCGGAGTCGGGGCACCGCCGCCATTTTGCGGCTCATCACAAGACGGGTAGGCTCCACGCGGTCTCGACCCCAGGCCCGTCTGCCCCCTTGTCGTTGAGGGTGGCCCTTTTCTTTTGATTTTGAGTATATGTGTTGTCGGCGCCGTCTGTAAAGTAAAACTGTGTAAGTGTTGCCATGTGCTCGCGTAGTCGGTAGTAGATCTGCATTGTGTTTCTTTTGTTGCAATTGCTTTTGGTGTATAATTGTTGTTTCTTTTACATTTGCTTTTGGTGCATAATTGTTGTAATTGTATATGTGTGCTTTCCGTTTGCCGCGGAATAAATGTGAATTATGTTGAACTGTTTTTCCCGTTTCGCTTCGTCTTTTCTTTAATTGAATCTCCATCTTACTTCACGTAAAGGGTTGGTAGTGGGCTAAATACGCCCAATAATTAATCGGAACCGTCGAGGTTGACGATAACACCGCTCGGTTATCCCGATAGTACGGAACGGGTCGCTTAAAGTGGCCCGTGTCCGAAGTCGACCTGCGGCGAGGTGCGATCGCCCGGTCTACCCTCCGTGTGGGTACTTAGGTAGGTCGAATTTGGCGAGCAACCCTATCCCACGCGGGGGGGCCGATTGGCAGGATCGTGGTGAGGCCGAAAGGCCCACCCGTGACTAGTTCCCGGCGTTAGTCCGAGAGGGTCACGACGGAATTGTCCATCCGGTGGGTGACGTGCTGCGATTCGAGTTACGTGGCCGCTCGCACGCCGGCGGGCGCGAATTCGCAACAATATGATAGTTTGTTGCAGAATATCATGCACATTGGAATATAATTAACATGAGAATATAGTGTACATGACAATATCGTGTACATGAGAATATAGTGTACATGAGAATATAGTGTACATGAGAATATAGTGTACATGAGAATATCGTTTACATTCGAATATCGTGTACATGAGAATATAGTGTACATGAGAATATAGTTTACATTAGAATATCGTGTACATGACAACATCGTGCACATTAGAATATAGTGTACATGAGAATATAGTGTACATGAGAATATAGTGTACATAAGAATATGGTATACATGATAATATTGTGTACATTAGAATATAGTCTACATTAGAATGTAGTGTACATTAGAATATAGTTTACATTAAAATATTGTGTACATTACAATATATTTAAATTAGAAAATCTTGTAAATTTGAATATATTGTTACGGCTGTGGAAATTCGCAATACATCATAAAGGTCCTCAGATCACTTATCCCGGTAAGTTGGTGTTAGATAGGTTTCCCCACCGTTGTTTTTAGGGATTTCTTCGTGTTCACCGGGCAGCGACCCTTTGAGATAGTGTTTTTCTTTTTCTATCGTTATTTTGGACCAACCATACCTCACAACCAGATCGCCACCACCGACATCGTTCCAAAACGGCCACAACCAAACCACCACCACCTTCGCCCTTTTTACCTCCACAACCATCAACAACCCCACGCCACGAACATCGCCTCACCTTCGTTCCGAAAACAACGCCATCTTCACTGCAGGCAGAGGCAAAGGGTTCTCTCGCCGTTTTGAACGCCGGTGATTTCTACCACGTCCGCTCCCCAGGGGGTCGGAGGTCAAAGTGACGGATCGTGAACGCCTGTGATTTCTACCACATCCACTCCCCGGGGGTCGGAGGTCGAACTGTCAGATCGTGAATGCCGGTGATTTCTACCAAGTCTGCTCCCCAGGGGTCGGAGGTCAAAGTGCGGAGGTCGAATCTCGTCTCCCCGGCCCTATATAAAGCCGAACAGAACGGAGCTTCGCGTCAGTCGGTGGAGCCGTGAGTCTGGAGGGGTCTGAGAACCGAGCGTGAGTCAAGGGCAGTCTGCGGCGGTCTGGAAGGATCGGAGAGCCTGGAGAACACCAGAGGGCTATGTGGAGACCACAGCCGGAGAGAGCGTGCCAGCGCCAAGGCAGTCTGAGGTGATCGGACCTCGGTGCGATTCGCGCCTCGCTGAGGGACGGACGGGGTCTGAGAGGGCATCAACTCTTGCCGAGCATCTAGCCTGAGAGGGCATCAACTCTTGTAAAGCAACCACGCTGAGAAAGCGTTGGTAGACCCGTCCGTTCCTCTCAACCGCGTTGCTGGGGCCCAGATCACCTCGCCGTCGCTGTCCGAGCTGCCGTGGGGAGAAGGCGTCATGACCTGCCCATCGTTGCGAGGCCGCAAACCAGGCGCGGCTGTCCTAGCCGCCGTGGGGACGAGACATCGCGACCTGCCCATCGTCGCACCGCGAGGTTGCGGGTAAGACGCATCGGTCTCGTGGGCCCGTTCGGTCATCCCGGCTCCACGCCACATATGGTCCACGGATCCCGTCTGCCACCCTTATCTTTGGTGGTGGCCATTTCTCTTCTTTTGAATGCATGTTGTGGCGCCGTCTATCAAGTAGACTCGTATATGTGATTGTGCATTCTCATTGCTTATATTCGGTTTTATTGCTTTCTTGCCTGTATACGTGTTCCATTGTGTTGGCTGTACATACGTGCATGACTGTCTTGCCTAAATACGTGTGCTTGTTAATAAATGTCCTTGTGTGAATTGTATCCCGTTCGTTGCGTCATCTTTCCCCCATTGTAAATGCCATCTTGCATCGTGGAATAATTACTTGGGTTTTAAACACCCTGTAAGGAGAATCAGATCCGTCGAGGTCGGCGATAATACCCGCTCGGTTATCACTTTAGAACGGAACGGACCGCTTAAGCGGTTCGTATCCCAAGCCGACCTGCGGCACGGTGCAGCCTCTCAGTTGGTTACCCGCACGAGTACTTCGATATATCGACATTCGGCGATTCACCCTATCTTGCGCGGGTAGAATGCGGACTGGGCTGTGGTGAGGTTAAACCCTTACCCATGACTGGTTCCTGGCGATAGTTACAGGAGGGTCACGACTGAATTGTCTGTCCGGTGGGCGACGCGGCTGCCATTCGAGGTACGCGGCCGCTCGCACGCCGGCGGGCGCGAATTCGTAACAATATGATAGTTTGTGGCAGAATATCATGCACATTGGAATATAATTAACATGAGACTATAGTGTACATGACAATATCATGTACATAAGAATTTAGTGTACATGAGAATATAGTGTACATCAGAATATCGTGTATATGAGAATATAGTGTACATCAGAATATCGTGTATGAGAATATAGTTTACATTCGAATATCGTGTACGTTACAATATAGTGTACATGAGAATACAGTTTACATTAGAATATCGTGTACATTAGAATATAGTGTACGTAAGGATATAGTGTACATGATAATATTGTGTACATTAGAATATAGTGTACATTAGAATGTAGTGTACATGAGACTGCAGTGTACATGAGAATATAGTGCACATGACAATATCATGTACATTAGAATATAGTGTACATGAGAATATAGTGTACATGCACATATAGTGTACATGAGGATGTGGTATAAATGAGAATGTAGTGTAAATTAGAATATAGTGTACATGAGAATATAGTGTACATACGGATATAGTGTGCATTAGAATATCTTCTGAATTAGAAGATAGTTTACATCAGAATATAGTGTACATCGCAATATCTTGTAAATTTGAAAATCGTGTGCATTAGAATATAGTTTACATTTGAATATAGTTTACATTAGAATATCGTGTACATGAGAATAAAGGATACATTAGAATATAGTGTACATGAGAATATAGTTTACATTTGAATGTAGTGTACATCAGAATATAGTGTCCATGAGGATATAGTGTACATTAGGATATTGTGTACATGACAATATCTTGTAAATTAGAATGCAGTTTACATTAGAATATGGTGTACATTGCAATATCTTGAAAATTTGAATATTGTGTGCATTAGCATATAGTTTACATTTGATTGTAGTTTACATTATTATGTAGTTTACATGAGAATATAGTGTACATGAGAATATACATTCCAGTACAGTTTTTTGGTCGAGCAAGATGTGTTTTGAATTACACATTTGAATAAGGATAATAACATAATCCCCCTCCAGGAGCGGGTGCTTGAAGTTAGAAGAAAAGCAAAGTACTTGCAAGTTGCAATTGTTGTTTGGTAAATCGCGCAGAGACTACACACAGACGCACAGATTTACTACATCGGGCAGACCGGCAGAGGGCGCTGCAGGAGGAGACACCCGTTAACTTGTGAGTCCCTCTCTGGTGCGATTCCAGCTCTGTTTGAATGACCAAGCAAGTGGCCTTTGATCAAATATTAGATACATTGATGCTCGTCTTGTACGGACCTTATTAAATTTTTTCCAACTGGATTGAATGATTCTTTCCATTGCACTTCTAACACCGGCATCCATCCCTGTGTTTTCACATCTAGGAATCTGACAATTCTCCCACATTAGCTATTCAACACTTTTAATCTTTGCTTGAGTGACAACAGTTGGTTTCAAATGAGAATGCTCAGGATTGTCACCAATTCACGGCCATTTTTGAAACAACTATGTGGAAGACATGCAACACCACATTGAGCAAACAGCATCTCATGAATTTCAGCCTGTTTGATGTTCTCCATTGTTGTATCTCAATGAATCAACAATACCAGCAGGGACCTATAGAACATCTGCATAATGTAAAATGGGGATTTCAAGTTCTCAACTTTCCCCTACTCTCACAACCCCAAAGTCATTAACCCCCCTCCAAAACCTCACGTCCTCAACCTCCATTCCAAACCCAAGTCCTCATGCCCCCTCTCACAACGCTAAGACATCACTCCCCTCCCCACCCCAAGCCTTCAAACCTTCTCCCGATCCCCCCCATGCCACAACACTCCAACCCCCCCCAACCACCACCAAAAGTCCTCACCCTTCCACCCCCCACACCAAAAGCCTCAACCTCCCCCCCCCCCAACCAAAGCCTCAACCCCCTCCCAACTCTATCCGATCCTTGCTCCCCCTCCCTTCCCAGCCTGAACTCTGTCCTCCCATACTCACCCTCCTCCGACCCATAAAAGCAAACAGGCATTCCCACAGCGAAACGGCAGAATTTAACGCTTTACCATCCACTATTTAACGCTTTACCATCCACTATCATGCTATCACCGACTTCACAGAAGCCTGTCACGATTGCCTGTCCAACTCACATTCCCGCGAGATATGCGGAAACCCCATGATATTGCAACTCTCAAGTGACCACGAACAGGCTAATTGTGTCAATATTGACCCAAAACCAAAATTATCTTCTTCCTGATGCATATATACTGTTGTGGATTCTCGCCACTCCGGCGTGCGGGCGACCGCCTTCAGCTAATTTGCGGCCACACATGCCCACCGGACGTGGCAATTCAGTCGCAGCTTTCGGATCAACGCCAAAATTCAGCTACGGGTGTGTTTTTAACCACACCACAACCTTATCAATGCTCTGCCTGATCCAAATTCGTCTGCTCGTGCTACAGGGTCGATCGCCGAATTGTCGATTTACCTAATTATTTGCGCGGACAGACTACCGAGAGGTTGTACCTCAACGGGACCTGCTCGGAAACGAGCCGCTTTAAGCAGCTCTTTCTGTCTGCGATTGCCGAGCGGTTTATTATCGCCAAGCCCCGTTGGACCCGATTATCTTATCGGTGTTAAAAACCAGCTATTTATTCCACCAGTGCCTTCAACGACGCCTCTAATGACGATCCGGCTGGCGACTCCTCTCCAGCTTCTACTCGACCAACTCCAACGATGCGAAGGAGACCAAGAAGAGAGCCAAGTCCGCCGATGGCACCAATTCTCCTGGTGTCCTCACCAATTCTTACGCTCTCCTCCCCAATTCTTACGCTCTCCTCCCCAATTCTCCTTCTCCGAGCGAACGCCGCATTTTTATCGTCGACGCGCCTTCCCCCCCCCCCTTCCTGGCATGCGGGGGAAAATTCCAGCAGAGCTCAGCTTGGCTCTGTAGTTGTTGCCCAACCGTCATTCTTGTTTACCTGTTCCAGAATATCGGGCGGGAGTTGTCCAGTTGTTCTCTCTTCGGAGTATTGGGTTATTCTTAACCGTTGCTTTTGTTTGTAGAGGAGGGTTGCTGTGTTGTGGAGATTGACGAGGTTGTTGAGATGTCGTTGTTGCAGTGTGGTTGGCGCTGTGGTGGGGATGGCGTGGTTGTTGAGATGTCGTTGTGGTGATGAAGGTGGCATGGGTGTAGTGGTGTCGTTGAAGAGATGCTGTTTGTTTGAAAGAGATGTTGGCGGTTGTGGAGAAGGTGGTGAGGAGATGTTATTTAAAATAAAGATAGAAAATAATAATACTACCTCAAGATTCACAGCCCAGCACACGAATATATATCCCTCTAGACATTGGTGGGGAAATCTAATCTGGACACACACTTATCGACATAACTGATCTTCAGGGAACCTGAATGGTGTTCTGTGAATTTCCCCAACTGTAACAATACACACATATCGATAAAAGTAAATAATGATGGATGTTTTCTTTCACAATTTCTAGAGATTATGTGGAGTCCTCAGACAAAGGCATGGGTTATATCATGTACTACAGGGTGCCCCACAGAAAACCAGGAAATTTGCTACAGTTTATTTAAAACAAAACAAAAGCAAACTTAGATGTAGTGTAAAACAAAGATACACTTTATTTTCAAACAAAACAAAAGCAAACTTAGATGTAGTGTAAAACAAAGATACACTTTATTATATGTTAGTTTATTGATATGGTAAAATACGGCAAAATAAATCTCAAAATCTCAAATTTCCTGGTTTTCTGTGGGGCACCCTGTAGTAGAAAGGGCCATAAAAAATGATGGGTTGGAATTATTTTATTCGAAATATCCAAGGAGACTGGAAAACATCATGTTTCATAGCAAGAAGAAGCGTTATTTTAAAACACTACTTGTATAAATGTGACCCACTATTTTTTTTATCTTCTGGGACATTTCGTTTCGACGGTACATCCTCATGAGCATGTCAAGGTTTGAAACCTCGTCCTTGCGACAGGTGTGCTGAAATCTTCTTTATTTATTAGATATCCTACGGACGTAAATGAACACTCATTCTACTCTGTGCATGTTCCTCATCGTGTGCAGCGAATTTCGCCTTCCTGCACCTAAATCTTATTGTTTTTTTTTTTTTTTAAACCCTTAGGTACACCGCATTGAGGCTCGGTTTCAAGTCACCGTCGAGATTTCCAATTGAGGAGACGTAATTACTCTTTTATGAAAAATATTTTTCGAGTTTTTTTCCCCCTTAAAAATAGACCAGAGTGAACACACAATCGTGTTGAAAGATTGTCCTTTGAAACACTACTCAAATCGTCTCATGAAGGGGGACAGACAAGTACACAAATACACACTGTGTTATATAGGTAGATGGTCCCTGGTTGAGTCGTTTAAGAGAAAATAGTCGGGAACAATAGCAAGGACCTGTGTAACCTCCACAGTAAAAATCCCTGTTTGAGAGAATGCCATTGTATCAGTGGCACAACCATGCCCACTGTGCCACTGATACAGTGGCACAGCCATGCCCGCAGCCAATGATGCTATCTAACAGCCTTGTCTTGCATACCAGAGAAGAAGAGGACTATGGGTCCTGGTAATGGAGATTGTGGTGTTTATTTTTTTCGCTTATCTGGAATTGGAATTCCAGATAAGGTATTGTCATAGCGCACTGTCCGTCCGTCTCCGATTTCAAATTCTCCAGCCAAACCGCTGTGCCGATCCAGCTGAAATTTGGCAGCAAGGTTCCGCTCCTGACTGGTAACGGTGATTGCAAAGCTCATTCCAGTCATGTGACTTTAATTAGGTCAAAATGGCAGACTTTGTAAATTCCTTCAAAAATTTTCTTCTCCACTCAGACTCACCAGTCAGAATGCTACCAAATTTGGTTTACAACATTAGAATATGGTCCTGATGTTAATGTGCCGAGGTCATGCCGATCACATGACCAGAAGTGTGTCAAAACGGTAGACAGTAAATTTTTGGGGAAATCACATAAATTCCTTCAAAAATTTTCTTCTCCAGATTCACCAATCAGAATGCTACTAAATTTGGGTTACAACATTAGGCCAAGATCCAGATAAGCTACAGGTCCAGTGGTTCTATTTAAAAAAAAAATTGTCCTGTTCACATCCTGAATAATCTCAAAAATCATTATCCAGATTTGACGATGTTCGGATTCATTTCTTTACATTAACGGGACATTTATTGTTCAATATTTCTTCTTCACTGGACAATTTAAAAGGATTTTCTTATTTTAAAGTAACAATTAAATTTGGTTTAGAGTATGTTCAAGACAATAAAGCAGTATACGCTTGTCTGCAACAAGATAATGTTAGGTGCAGACAAATGGTAAAGGTACAGTTGCATGTCATCAGTACCTGCAAATTAGTATTTCCCACAGAGATGTCCCAGATCTTCAATGCAGAAATTCTACAGCTCCACCATCTTGAAGGAGTCACAATTGAGGGACAACTTGGAGATTGTGACTGCAACAGAAAAACTTTCATTCCTGTGCCACCTCAAGATCTACATTCTACAAAGCTCAAGTTCTGAGTATGATGGAATATGAAAACCATTCCAAATGATTAAAGAGCTCTTGAGGATTTGTACACAGCCCTTCAGCAATATGCTGCTTGATGGTCTCTTCAACATCTGTTGTGGCTTCAACCTGTACCTTCCATAAATTAATCAAAACGTGCAGATGATTGACTGACAATGTTAACAAACACCACCAGGTGGCGATGGGGCATCATAGATTTTCATGGATTCATTAACCTCCTCCATCAGTAGTCTCGTGATCGGCCCTCAAAAGCCACAATCCTGTGCAGGATTCTTAAAATCGGACATTACTGA
Organism: Eptatretus burgeri; assembly: GCF_056783735.1. NCBI lineage: Eukaryota > Metazoa > Chordata > Myxini > Myxiniformes > Myxinidae > Eptatretus > Eptatretus burgeri. The sequence continues at coordinate 22,158,579 of NC_140973.1, forward strand.
TTGAAACGAAATCGCTGTAGTTTGGATTGATTTAAAAGAAAACTCAGAACAGGTTCGAAATTCGTCTTGGCGACATGTCAGTTTCCCAAACAGTCGGGGAGGTGCTATTATGGGGTAAGGGGGGTGACATTAGCTCAATATCTAACCTCAATACCCAAACTAAATGTCTCAATATCTAACCTATATGATGCACACAATATCTAACTTCAATAACTCAATATCTAATTTCAATATTCAATATCCAACCTATATAATACACACAATATGTAACCTCAAAAACTCAATATTTAACCTATATAATACACACAATATGAAACCTCAATAACTCAATATTAAACCGATATAATACGTACAATATGTAACCTTAATAACTCAATATTAAACCTATATAATATATACAATATGTAACCTCAAAAACTCAATATCCAACCTATGTAATACACTCAATATGTAACCTCAATAACTCAATATCCAACCTATATAATACCCCCAATATGCAACCTCAATAACTCAATATCCAACCAACAAATACACACAATATGCAACCTCAATATCTCAATATTAAACCTATATAATAGATACAATATCTAAACTCAATAACTCAATATTTAATCTATATCATACACACAATATCTAAAATTAATAACTCAGTATCTAACCTCACTAACTCAATATCCAACTTATATAATACACAAAATATCGAACCTCAATAACTCAACATCTAACCTATATAATACACACCATATCGAAACTCAATATCTAACCTATCAAAATAATGACAAATTACTGCACCAGAGTCCCAAGAAGAAAGCCAGATATAACAATACACACACGTATACACACGTATACACACGTACACACACGTACACACACGTACACACACGTACACACACACACACACACACACACACACACACACACACACACACACACATAAACACACAAACACACAAACACAGATATATTCTGGACTGGTAAATACAGTACTTACAAAAGCTAGTTTATTTGAAGTTATAACTTTCACTAACAAGCAATATACTGATTTCCCAACTGCCCGGATCACGGATCATCAGCTGGGCACCGTTTTTCATCAAAGTTTTGATCCTATCAGCCTAGAACCTCTCCAAACAGTGGATCCACAACCCCGGTCGCTGGTACACATCAGTAGATTACTCATCATCAACGGACCTACAATCCAAAGTTGTGTCCAGACAGTCAGTCAAGACAGCAATGCAATATCCTCATTCAAATTTATTTTAATTATTACTTACATTTAAAGTATTCCTCCATATTACTAATTTTAATCATATACACCTTTATATGATGATATATTAAACAATAAACACTTTACCTTGCAGACATGTCCATTACACAGCATCTCCATCTCACCATAGACTCAAACTGTTATTCAAATGTTCAAACTGTCATTAATAACCGATTTTAACATGCTGCACTGCATATCTTTGCAACCACCAAAAATTATATTCATGCTTATTTATAACGTATTTTAGAAATAATATTTATTTATTGTATTTTCATCTAAATACCTCCATTATTTTATATCATCAATAAATATGTATATATTCAATCAATAATATTAATTAAAGAATTTACCTCACTAAAATAATTAATTCATTATTATGATATCAAATGCAATAGGAACTTGTTTACACGAAAACCAACCAAACTTAAATAAAAGGTGACAATGGAGTTTAAAGACATTCGCACAAGACCTGATCAAACAATCAGCCAAACATCCTTTGTTAAACATGATGGAAAAAAACCTTCTCAGCACCTTCCACAAAATCATCCTTTACTGAACATATTCTTGTAAATCTAAGTAGCTGAGATGAAAAGACATTGTAACCCATTTTAGTTTGTACATTGCTACCTGTAAAGGTGCACAACACTACCGGAAAACTGAAATCATCAACTTTATGATATGCACTTGTACGAACACCATTCTGTCCAACTCTAACCAACACATCCAGATATACATCAACTGTGCAATCATTAACACTCCTGTTTACAATCAGGCTATCTGGATAAATCTTGTGAAGCTGCCTATCAAAAAAATTAGACTTAACCACACAAATATCATCTATATAATGAGATCCTATTTTAGCGAATCCTAATTTTTTCTCCTTCATCAGTTTCTGCATAAATGAAAATTCACAGAAAATAAGAAAAATGTCCGCTAGTACGGGGCTGCAATTCCCACCCATTGGAATACCCTTAACCTGTTGAAACATTATCCCACAAAAAGACAAAAGTGTTAAACTAAAATTAATAGCATCCTTAAACTTCTGTTTATAAAAACAATGAAAACTTGATTATTTCTTTTTAGAAAAAAATGCTCTATCAAACATGACACAGAAAAACTTATTAAAAGAGTTTAAAAACCTTCTCAATCACTTTGAAGAGTGGATCCCTCACTTTTACTAAATCCAAATTTTTATCCATCCATCCATTGGGACCACACTCTGTGCAGAGCATTGGTGCTGCCTAAGCAGTCTCCTTGGCTCTTGGGCACAATCGTGGATGGGTCACCACTCCGACACAGTATACCAGCATGCTGGCACTCATTTTACCGACCTCGGAAGGATGACAGGTCGAGTTAACCCCACCTGGTATTGATTCAACAGCTGAGTAGGATTTGAACTCAGGATCCGAGGATCCCAAGCCCACCACCCGAACCATTAAGCCAACACCAGGCATAAATTTGTATGTAAAGTTGAAAAATCAAAAACTTCAACTGACTTAATATTGAGGCATCTAATCCTATCTAAGAACTCCAAAGTCGAATTAATGCTCCAGAAAGTGTCGATACCAGAATGCTTCTCAATTGCTGAACAATATTTCCTGAACTGTTCCCAAACAACTTGAAAGCCTGAGTTAACTATAACCGATAACTGTTAGTTGAAACACTGCCTGGCACCCGCTATCAACCTATACTTGTACGGGTTCTTATGAAGCTTTGGGATCCAGAAAAGCCGAGGAATATAAAGATTTACCTCTTTACATCTAATACCGAAATTATTAACTGAAACTTCCTGATGCTCAGAGATATCGTGACTTATGACGATGAACATATGTGCTATTTGTTATACGAGTGAAAGTAACCATATCAATGCTTAACTCTGTTAATAACACCTCCACATAAAACTTTTTACAAACCACAACAAAATTATTAGCAGCCTTATCCGCTGGAGCTATTACATAGCTGTCATGGAGATCCCGATATGTAATACACACAATATCACACCTCAATAGCAAACCGATATTATACACACAGTATCTAAACTCAATAACTCAATATCTAACCGATATTATACATACAGTATCTAACCTCAATAACTCAATATCTAACCTTAATAACTCATTATATAACAATAAAATAAAGGGTTTATGGTTTACATCATATATTGGCTCGTAAAAGAGCTATTTATGTTCTTTATACTTTAAAAATAACTCTAATGAAAAGAAGAAAAGTGGACCTCAACGTTTCGTGCAGCATGCTCTGTACCTTCGACAGGAGGAAGTAACTGGCTCGATATCAAATATATAACCTCAATAACCCGATATCAAATAGCAAATCAAACCTTAATAACACAACTTTAACTTCAATAACTCAATATCCAAACTCAATATCAAACATCAATAACTCAATATCTAACACCCTTAACTCTGAACAAAACCCACACAGGGTGTCTTTCACAATCACCTACAGGTGTTTGTGAAAGACAGCCACGCTTTAGTGATGATGCATCCAGTGGGATTAATTCATAATGGAATCCCTGTCCAATAGGTCTTTGCTAATGACGATTCCATGGTATCTCGATTTGGTTGTATTCTCCATTTGCAGGTTTCAGAAGGTGGAATGGAGTCCTCCCAGGATTCGAAGTATCCACCACCATTTCCACAAAGGATCACATTTCACTGACCAAGTTGTGAAGTTTTGTTGATCTCATATCTTTGTTCTGAGGGTTATCTGCAGGATCTTGACTGAGTCCCGGACAGCTTCCAACTGTAGTTCGTTTGTAGTCATTTCCCCCCTGTACCATTTTAAAGATCTCAATGAGGTTCTTCTTTGTCACTGCCATTACTCCAACTATCACTCGCACATGTTGGCACTTTTCAACTTCTAGGTTCTTTTGACTTCAGTTTCCAGATCCTGGTATTTTGTCATTTTCTAATTTCCATGTTATTTCAACCAAAGCCGCTGAATACTGACACTTCAATTAGCAATGCTGTCTTTCCCATTTTGTGTCAGAGTACTATGCCTGGTCGAAATACTTTGTTTATATGTTCATATTTCATGGGTTGGTCAGGGCATATGTGAGCGCTCGGTCCTCGTTTTCAACAATCGCTTTTGGTTCATGCTTCTATGACTTTTCTGAGACTGGGATATTGAAGTGTTTGTAAATGTGCCTGTGTGTTACACTGCATACATTATAATAACAAGTCAGAAAAAACAAACATTAAAAACAATAAAAAAACATGTCGGCATGGAATTCCAAAAAAAACAAAAAAAACAAATAAGGAAGGAAGGACTGACAAGGTAGGAATGACACCACAATACAAAACCACATTCCTTTTACATATTTCAATCACAACATCTTTTGACATTTTTTTCTTAAGGTGGCAATGGTAACAATTATATGAAGATGTCTTTGTTGGAGGTAGTTGTAGATTTGTCGTGTGAGTTGGTGTAATTGTGTATTTTATTTGCTGTGAGATTGAGACAGAAAAATGTAAAAAGATGTTGTGTTGGCAATATGCATTGTGGTGTCATTCCTACCTTGATGCAATGGCAATCTGTAAAGTGGTGTCGTATTGTTGATCCTTCCTACCTTGTTTGGTTGTTTTTTTGTAATTCCATGCTGACATGTTTTTTTCTTTTTTCTTTTAAAAGTTTTTTTTTCTGACTTGTTTATTTTGTGGTTTATGTTAGTGTAGCAGCATAGCAAACCTGTTGTACATTTTGTGATACAAGCACCAAATTTGGCACAAATGCACATTAATATGTTGCGAACATTTTCAGATATTGGACCACTTGAAATTCTCTCTTTATGTCCGCCATATTGGATTTCAAAATGGCCGCCACTTGAAATCTACATTTGCTATTATCTCTGGACGTAATGCAGCTATTGACTTGATTCTGGTATCTAAATGTATGTTTTTGGGGGCAAGGAATCCAATGGTACCATTTTCAACTTAATATTATCTATCACAGTCTGTTATATAATTTTATTTGGAAATTATCTAGGCAAATATTGGATTCAACACAATACTTTGAAAAGAATGTCTTAGTTCTGTAAATGTCTTAGGTATAATACTGACATGCTACATGGTCTAGTATTTGAGGCTAGGTGTACTGGTATCTGAGGCTAGGTATATACCGGTACTGAAGATACGTGTACATAAACAGTGTCATGTTAACAAGTTCAGCATTGCCACAAGTACATGTATGTTGTTGACTCATCGTCATGTGCAGTCCCCTTCACACACACAGAGGGCTGTGCACTGAAGGGCAGCCTTTTTGCACTTGCAGCGCCTCACACATACACTTTCTTGCACTTGCAAGAAACCAGCTCAATGCTGCTGTGAGCTGCCTCAGTTAGCCTGGTCCAGTAAGGTGTGTACTGTCCTTCTCCAGTCCTTGACCAACCCCAGTTGATTGGTGGAGGGAGCTCTGGTGCTGGCAGCAGTATCTGACCCCACACATGTCCACCTTGATACACTGCCCTCTTGACATGTTCCTCCAGAGCTGCCTTCGTTGGAGGGATGAACTGCACATTGTTCTTCCTTGCGAAGAGTTTCCTCCTGGCCTTGTCAATGTCTGTGCATTTGCTGGTTCGATCATACAACAGGATCACGAACCTCTCGATGATGCGCATTGCATCGTCTGGTATGTCACGAGGTGCAGAGGACAGCAGCAGCAGCAGCGCCTCAGTGAGTTCTGGCAGTACCGTCCAGACTGCCCACGCAGTCTTCTTGCCATGTCTATGAAAACTAGACACAGTGTCGCATCCAGTTAGAGTGTGGAACATTGGCAGTGCACGAGCCTTCTCTCATCCCAATCCAGCTGCTATTTCGTGTGCTGCTAGGTATCAGAAACTCTGGCCTGTTCCTAATGCCAGCCACAGTTTGTCTTCTGCTTGCAACTCCTGTGCCAGGGACACTGCCAGCACCACAACATCGGTGTCTACAGTCCGGATGAGTATTGCATGGTGTCCATGCTGGACTGCGTGAGATGCATGCAGCAACATCCGACTGTCAGCTTCTTCATGGTTACATGGGGCAAGTGAGGTCAGATCTGCCAGTAGTGGCTTGCTGAGCACTGCCTCTCCATCAGTAATGACGAGTTGCTTGTCCTCCTGGTCAAACCATTCCATGAGAGCTGCTGAGAGGAACCTGAACAGCTCGGTCTTGTTGCTGTCCACTCGTAGGAAGTTCTGCCAGTTTCCTGGTATGGCTGCGGCAGCCACCACACGTCTCCGCACACCTTGTTCCCGCTTTGCACGTGTACTACCTTTCAGTGAATCAGCAAGGTAAGTATCCCAGACCAGATCCAGGTGTGACACTGTTTGCAGCTTCGTGAACATATATGGGATGAAGATCTGTTGTGCATACTCTTCAAAGGTCTTTGATGCAGCTGGCTTCAGCATCTGGATGATGGCTGCTCCATCAAGCACAATACAGGTCATGACAGGAGTCTCTATCTTTGCGTCGGAGACTTCTTCCAAGCATGTGAGGAGATCACTCTTGGTACCAGTGCAGAGGCTTCCACCATCGGACAATGCAGGAGGACATGCCTGATTCTCGTGACAAAAGAACTCCTCAAGGTTTCCATCCCTCGTCTGGCAGCCAATGTACAGGCGTGCGAAGAGTTCACGGTCATTCTTGATTGAGGCGAGCTCTTGCTGATCTATGCTCTGGCTTCTTGGAGTGGAAGTGCTGAACACCTTCAGCTTGTTACGAGGAATGGGTGCGTCCACTGCCTTTGTTCTGTCCAACAGACACTCTCTGGTGAAAGCCTCCAACTGCTCTTGGCCAATCCTCTTGGCATTCATCACGGTCTCCACAGCAGCAGGATCTGCGATCTCCTTTGTGTCCAGTTTGACTACATCTTGACTCTCCTCCTCGAATGGGTTGCCCATCTCCTCTATGACACCGACGAGAGAGCAAACATCTTTCACAAATGAGGCCTGTACACTTGGCGTCTGATCATGATGACGTGTGTCTGCTGTTTGCCGTCTCCAGTGTTGGTTCCCATCCTGGAATTCTTCGATCACCCTGGCAACTTCTGGTCCCACAACCATCCAGCAGCGTAGGGCACTAGGGTTGTCAGTGAGCCCAACTGCTCCACCGTCTCCTTTGATGCAGGCATTATTCTGCTCATGTGCCTGGTCAATCGGGATTGAAGAGAACACCCTCTGTGTTTTCTGAACGGTGAAGTGGCTTTCCCTGAATTTCCTGGCGACATCTGGGTGTTTGATGGTGAGTTTGGCCATGTCCTTCAGGTGCACTGGTATCCACCTAGCATAGTGGGTGTGATCCAGTGCATGGAACCAGGGGACCAGCTCTGTCAGAGCATCGAGGTACATCATTAAGGATCCCTGCCTGAGAGAACGCACATACACTAGAACCAACAGTTCTAGTTCCAGCACGGTTGCCCAGTAGTGAAACTGGGGGATGTCTTCTCCTCTCTGGCAACACCAGTCTTCAAACTCCCGAAGGTCCTCTGCATCCCTGGTTTCTCCCAGACAGTAGTGGTTGTAGGCACGGTGTTGCAGGATGTATAGTGCTGCTGCAGTCACTTGATGTGCTCTTCTTGTGCGCAAGACATGGGATGCTCGCAGGAATGAGTCTGCTGTCCCTGCTGTCGCAATCTCGGCTTGCACAAGTGCTTGCACCCAACCACTCCCTTTCAGCCAGTCCCCCAGTGTCCTCAGTGCTGCCATCTCTATGTGGAGGCCACCAAACATCACCACTATCTGGTCTTCACCATAGCTCTCCGGCCACTTCCACTGTATCTGCTTGGCCAAAGCAAACAGTAGCTGATCAACGGTGACCACTGGTGTCTGTCCAGGATTCAGGTGTTCCACAGCATTCTTCACGACGTCCATTGAGTGCCGGATCATGGCCACTGTGTGGGCACTCTCCAGAAAGAGTGGAAGCAGCGACGTGGGGCAGATGACTCGAGCATCTGGTGGCTGTCGGCTGGCATGAAATGCAGCCGAAGATGTGTTGTCATTGTCCACTGTACCAGTGTTGTCTTCCAGGACTCGCTTTGCATTGCCTAGCCATTGGTATTCTTCATCAGTCTGCTGTTTGAAGTTTCCTCTGGTCAATGACGCCACTTTAGCAGCTGGGACAGGCGACTTCTTGATGCTGCTAGTGACAGGGGGTACATCAGTGTAGTAGTGCGGCAAGGGGGCGACTGTCTTGGACCGTGCATCCCCAGATCCTCCAACAATGACGATACTCCGATCCACTCCTTCACCAGTGTAAGAAGGATGTTGTATGAGGGAGATAGCGTACCATAGAAGGAGTCCTTTGATGTTGTTGCACTGGGGTTGTGATCTATGTTGTCTACAGCGGCAGTTGTAAACACTTTGCCACGCATCTTCAGAGGGCAGACCACTCGTTCTCTGTGAAACTGTTGGCAGACACTGTTGCCCATCTGTGCTGAGAGCTGGAGCACTCTATCATAGGAGATGCTCAGGCCAAGGTGTGACAGTCTGTCGACCAATTCCTTCTTGCGTGTATGGGCATGCAGCATCATCCCTATGTATATTGGAAGTGGGGTCTCCTGTGCAACACTGTGCCTGACACTGGTGGATGATGTGGTGCCACGTGTTCGCTTGTGTTGGATGCTGTTGAACTTCAGTGTCTGAGCTGTGGCAATTGCTGCAGGGTTAGTGTCTGCCATCTGTTCCTTGATGATGGGTCCCTCTAGGATCATACTGACTAGGGCAAGCAGCAACGGTGGCACAGATTCTTCTTGACATACTTCAGGGGATCCTGTGAAGGGCTTGGCTTCTCCAAACATGTGACGGCGAACAATCTGTGCAGCATGGGCAAGATGGACTGCATCACTATCACTGTCCAGCTCGCAGGCTTTGGCAAGAGCAGCACCGACATCTTCTTCAAATGCCATCAGGATGTCTCTCCCCTTGGTGTGTGCCCGCATGTCAGGAAACTGAGCCAACAGTCTCTGTTTCAGTCGTGTGGAGTGGACTCTCGTGTCGAGCTGGACTCCTCGCTGTTCTATTCTGGACTGATAGAGCTGGACAAGGTCAGCCAATCTGAATACTGGTGCCGTCTCCTCATCTTGTCTGGTTTCTTCAATGTAGAGGACGAGTTCAGTGAAGACAACTGCCGACATTGCTCGCTCTTGTTTTGTGTCCTGTGATCCTGTTGACTGGGCCTTTCGTGTGCGATTGTAAAGTCCTATCAAGCACCATGGGTGATACTGGGCGTCCAACGCGATCATGTCCCCATCACTAAGACGGCCCAGCAGTTCTGTATCACCAAGAAGGGTTGCACAGGCATGCACCCGTTTGTCCATTTGGAATGTTGCAGCTTTCCAAAGACTGTCAGCCCCAGCAGGTTGTTCACAGAAGAAACAATTTTCTGGGACCTTCTTCTCTGTACTTAATGAGCGTGAATGTAACCTGGTGCGTTTGCATGCAGCTTGTTCCTCATCGCTCTCACATTCTTTCTTGAGTGCTCTCTTTTGTGCTCTCTGCAGTTTGGTGTTGTTGTACTGGAGCCTGCATGTCTGATGATATTTTGCACCGTGTGCAACCATCGCAGCTTCAATGCCATGACCATCATCGAGTCTTTCCAGGTGAAATGATCCTGGAAGCTCTCCAAGTTCACTGAATTTGACCAAGTTCTCTGCGAGTGAACTGTACCCACTCCCAATGTCTTTTCTCTTTGATTGTTCAGTGTCTCCGTCTTGTCCTCTTGACATATAAGGCATAACTTCCAGTCAGTTGTGGTGAGGTGCTGTGATGTTGATGGTGAAGTTCGCTCAACATCAGCTAGTCTGAAGCTCTTGGACATGGTGGAACTGTCTTCTGAATCTGCAACGATACAATGATATAATGTTAACATTTTGTTATATATATATAATAGAGGGCTTTCCTCTGCCATACTAATGAAGAGGAGGATAATTCCTCTATATCGTAGAGCATTTAGCTTGGCACACTTAGGGAATTAGTTTTGTGAGATTATGCCGGAATTAAATTTTCACCCATACCGGAGGCAAGAAGAGAAATATAATCACATGAGATTCTTTAGTTAAAAAATATTCCCAAATTTATTGAATATTTACAAAACATTTGAATTCATAAATTCTTACAATATATACACAGCCAAGATTTAAATATAAATCAGTCTAAACTCTTATTAGGTTGGACAGTACATTTTCCAGACATACCCCGTTCTTTTAATTGCAGCCTTCGTGTTAAATTCAGAACATGTCAAAACTGTCAGTGTGGAATACACACTTCACTCAAAATACTACTTTATATAAAACATTTCGAATTTAAAGCCTTATAGTAAGAATTTCAGATAAACCCCAAAAAAGTAAGACCAGGTTGGCTATTAGACAACCTGCCTCTGTCGTGCCCACCAGACAAGTGGTTTTAGCCAGCACACATGTGTATCAGGTAAGCTTGTGCTGAGTACATCATACCTGAACAACTCAGTGAGGCAGAACACAGCAGTGCACACCAGGGTGACCCCTTCAGTGCATAAACCAATTAACCTGTCCACGGCAGGGCATATAGAAATGAAGTTATTTTCTGCATATAATAATAATATAAGTTCAGTTCTATATAACAATTTCTGTTATCACCACAACCACTACAACTACCACTACTACAAGCTTTGTCTGGAATTTTGTGGACTAACAGACAAACAGACATACAGACAAGCTGGGATCAAAACATTACCTCTTTCCACCATTGAGTGTAGAGGTAAACATCATGGAAATTATATCATGCCCTAGATTTAATTCATGCTTTCCCGTGTATTTGCTTCACTGGTTCACAAGGTCTTTTGCATACATGTAATTCAGACTCTTGTCTTCATTGCTGACCACACAATGTTGTCTAGCTGAGCCCAGATTGTATGTAATTAACTCATTTATGTGGAGTCACAAGGTGATTTAAACACAGCCACACACAAAGAACACAGTTGATGTGGGTCAACACACATGCACCCTCTCTACTCATTATTTGGGTCAGGGCTGTGATTAAAGACATGTAGTGGAGTCATGTTTGTAAACATTGTTAAAGACAAGCTACAGTGCATTGTTAAGGAAACAAGACAGATGGAAGCCTATACAAGAAATTTCTGTACTCTAGAAACACAAAAGATGGCTTAAAGGGTCTTGGAAAAGGGGATTATGCATGTTTGGTATTTATTGACAATATGAATCTAATGTTACATAAAATATGCATATGAAAAACACAAATGAATGGGTCACTTTGTTTCCTAATGGGATATGAATTTATATTTTAGACTGCCAGTATATATGAGCTTGTCTGAGTTGTTACTAGTGATTTAGTATAGTTTTTTTTAATTTATATTTACAGAACTAAGACATTCTTTTCAAAGTATTGTGTTGAATCCAATATTTGCATAGATAATTTCCAAATAAAATTATATAACAGACTGTGATAGATAATATTAAGTTGAAAATGGTACCATTAGATTCCTTGCCTCCAAAAACATACATTTAGATACCAGAATCAAGTCAATAGCTGCATTACATCCAGAGATAATAGCAAATGTAGATTTCAAGTGGCGGCCATTTTGAAATCCAATATGGCGGACATAAAGAGAGAATTTCAAGTGGCCCAATATCTGAAAATGTTCGCAACATATTAATGTACATTTGTGCCAAATTTGGTGTTTGTATCACAAAATGCACAATTCTTTTGAATATTTGGGCTAAGTCGCCCCACTATTTGGGGAGAGGGGGAGGGTGGAGAAATTATGGATGGTTGTGTCGATGAAAGATGAAACCTCATGTAGAATATTGTGTGGAGGAAGTAAAGAAAGAGCGAGGAAAGCTAAAAGTAGATAAAGCTCCGGTGCTAGATAATATGCACCTGAGAGTTAAGCTTGGAGGTAAGATAGATTTCAGAGGGGGTAGTGAGCAGATTCAGGAAAGTGTACATACTTTCAGAGATTGGGCAAAAAAATGGCAGATGCATTTTAACATAAAGAAATGTAAGGTGCTGAGGATCGGTAAGAATAATGAATGTAGGACTTGTATGAAACAATGGGGCAGTCGTGGAATGTGTTACACAGAAGGATCTGGGGGTGGTAATAGATAAGGGGAGTAAGCAGACAGCACAGTGCCAGGTAGCAATAAGTAAAGCAAACAGGGTTTTTGGTTGTATTCAGAGGGGGATCAATAATTATAAATCAAAAGAGGTGGTGTTAACACTATGCAGGAATTTAGTGAGGGCCACATCTAGAATATTGTGTTCAGTTTTGATCACCACCTCTGGGGAAGGACATAGCTGCTATAGAGAAAGTTCAGCCCAGGACTACTACATTGATTCCAGACCTAGCTCGACTTCGCTCTGAGGAGCGGCTGGAGACGGGACTTCATACATTATAAAGGAAGCAATTACGAGGGGATATCATGGAGATGTTTACGATATAAATGAAGAGTACAGACAAAATAAGTGGAGATGGGTTCAGCTAAATTGACAGTGGCAGGACCAGGGGTTGGTGCATGTAGGTATTATATTCCAATTACAATGTGCATGAAATAATATCAGCAAAACAGATGATACTGCAGGTTGACGTGGATGCATCCAATATGCTGTTGCATCACCATTACTTTATACTAAACGTGCAGGGGTGAGTAAATATATAATGGACAGCAGGGGTACCCGGCGTTGCCAGTTGTCATTTTTGTTCCAATCCTGTTGGCATTTTTCCGGTTGACAAAAGCTCTTTTACTCCTCTTGACATTTTAAATAAATCAATATTTTGTGGGGGGCTAAAACACTTCCCTACACCCACTAAGGAATGGGGTCGGGGATCATTTAAGATCACCTTTCACATACAGGTAGTGGACAAAATAATGGAAACATCAATGTGTCACTTAATAGTGTGCTGGGTCACCACATGAGGCCAGTGTGGCCTGTGTGCATTATGGCACAGAGTCCACCAGTGTCTGGAATTCTGCAGGAGGGATGCGGCACCATTCTTCCACGAGAAAATCAATCAACTCACACCTGTTTGATGGAGGTGGACAGCACTGTCTCAGGTGTCATTCCAGAATATCCCATAAATGCTCAAATGGGTTCAGATCTGGTGGCTGAGAAGGTCATGACATATGGATAATATTGTTGTGGAAATGGGCCCTTAGTGGGTTATTAAATATAGGATTAGCCCAGATCCCCCCTTAAATGCATGTTTAGCCAGGTTGTTTGGTAATCGGACGTTACATGTGTGTCGGGAAGTGTAGCAGGCAACCCAGTATTCATACAGTGGTGGTGTACCGAGAGGCGCCTACTTTTTTCCTTCCCCCTTTCTAACGAGCCCCCACCCAGCGCCCTGACAGTCAGTCAACAAGACGTGCTGGCAACCCATTGGCGGAGAGCTGCTGCAATCAGGAATGATAGACCAATCACAGGTCCCTGGAGGCGGTCCGAGAAGGCCCGCCCCAAAAGGCAAGAGGAACTGCTTTAGTGAGTCTGTGATCTGCGTTATGAGGAGTGGCTTGGCCGGCTATTCCTCCTCGGCGATGGATCCAGCCTGCAGATGATCCACAGGTTCATCCTGAGTCCAACCACAGAGCCTCTGACTGTCCTTACTCCCGGCACGGCTCGACAACGTCTTTTCATCCCGTTGATCCGCCTGCAGAGCCCAACACCTAGATTTGGCCTGGTCTGGTGTACAGGCCAGGCCTGGATTGGCATACTGGAACTTGTGAGAAACCAGCTTGAACACACTGGATCTTTCGCTCTTGTGCCGTCGACCTTACAGGGGCTGGACGTGCCGAAGCTGGTGCATGAGCGGTGCCGACAAAAGGACGTCGTCGTCGCCATCTTGCCACACGGCGTGCACAAGCGGTGCCGATAGGAGTACGAGCGCCATCTTTCCACGCTGCGTGCTCGAGCTGGGTGCTCGAATCCGACAACATCGGCTTGTCACGAGCCGCATTCGTGCCTCACAAACTTTTCCTCTCGTCCATGAGGCACCACCAAGTACTCCGTGTCTTGTATGCATGTTGTCCAGGCCTAAGGCTTATTTTGCTCGGGCTCCCTTCGAAACCCGTATCCATAGCTCCCTAGTTAAGAGCAGGTTATAGATGAATGATAACGTTATCGTGAATGCTTTGCTTGTGTCATGTTCCCCGATGTGTCCCCAATAAATCTGGCTGAGTTGTATGAAATTTGCCGCCTTTAATTTATTCATGCCGCGCTGAGGAACAATCGCTCGATTTGTATATAAAACCAAACGGGTAACGGACTGGCAGACTTCGCTCGGTCTCTGATCAAACCTAGTCTGTAGCCGGGGTCTATATCCCCAACTGGTAAGGCACAGGGGTACTTTGGTATCGCGATCTGAGGCGCATGACCCGAGACCTGTGCCGAACTAGCCGGCGTTATAACCCCTGAGACGGCGGTGCTGTTAAGCGCCGTCGAATCTTCAACATCTGGTGTCAGGAGTAGGGTGCGAATCCCTCCACCTCCGAAACCTCAACATCTGGTCGTCAGGCGTAGGATGTGAACTTCACCTCCATAAATTTGCAGGACACCGATTCAACAACATCTGGTGTCGTTCACACCCCGAGCATTGGTTACGAGAGGCGCGGAAAGAAAAAAAAACGTCACTCGCAAATTCCAAATTAGGTTTGATTTTATTTTGAGCGGATTGGGTGTAAAACTTCGAAATTATAAAGAAAAATGGAGTTGCAGAATGGCGGCGGGGCTCCACCTTGGCGCGACACGAAGCGGGAGAGGATTAGTATGAACAGCGTAACGGGCCGCACAGCACGAAGAAAACACTCTCACCCACCGGTTCAAACCACGTGGTCACAGCATGCGTCATGGCAAATGAAGCAGGACGACGACGCGTACATTAACGGGCTTCATGCACGATTGGCGGATACCTTGGAACAGGTGGAGTGTGATGAGAATTATATTGAGGAGTTACAAATTAAATTGGACGAGGCACTACGGCAGGCAGACGAGGTTCAGGAAAATTATGTGCACAGGGAATCACAACAATTGGCCAATGCACAGGAACAAATTTGGTGGCTGGAAAATGACTTAGCCCACACAGTCGAGGAACTTCATGGAGAAATGAGGAAAGTAGAGTGGAGTACCCATAGGTTGGAACATGAGAAGAGCGAACTGAACAAAGGAATAGAGGAAGAGCAAATTATTAACTCCCAGGATAGGAAGAACTTGGAAAAAGAATGGAAAATAAAGCTGGAAAAGGAAAAATGTGAACACTATTTGTAATTGAAACAACTGAAGGAAAAGGTAAGATCAGGCAATCGGATAAGAGAAAGCCGAGAACAGAAGATAAAAAGAGGAGAGAAATATCTGGAGCAAAGCAAGGACAAATTGTTGGAAAAGTCAAGACAGTTCGAGGAACTACATGGAGAAATGAGGAAAGTAGAGTGGAGTACCCCTACAAGAAAAGAGTGAACTGAACAAAAGAATAGAGGAAGAGCAAATTAGTAACTCCTGGGATAGGAAGAACTCGGAAAAAGAATGGAAAGTAAAGCTGGAAAAGGAAAAATGTGAACACGATCTGGAATTGAAACAACTGAGAGAAGAGGTAAGATCAGGCAATCAGATAAGAGAAAGCCTAGAACAGAAGATAAAAAGAGGAGAGAAATATCTGGAGCAAAGGAAGGAAGAATTGTTGGAAAAGTCAAGACAGTTCGAGGAACTACAGGGAGAAATGAGGAAAGTAGAGTGGAGTACCCATAAGTTGGAACAAGAGAAGAGCGAACTGAACAAAAGAATAGAGGAAGAGCAAATTAGTAACTTCCGGGATAGAGAGAACTTGGAAAAAGAATGGGAAATAAAGCTGGATAAGGAAAAATGTGAACACGATTTGGAATTGAAACAACTAAAGGAGAGAGCAAGGTTGGAGTACGCGGAGATAGTGAAAGAACAACGAATGAAGCAGGAAAGGCAAATCAATCAATTGAGAGAAACGAAGAGATTGGAGAATGAAGAACAAGAGAGACTGTGTGATAGGAAACAAAAAGAACATGAATTTGAAATTGACCAACTAAACAAGATTGCAAGGTTGGAGTACGCGGAGATGGAAAAACTCCAGAAAGATAACGAACAACTAAAAAGGCTCGGAGAGGAAGAACGACTCAAATGGAAAAGAAAATGGAGCCAGGAAGTAGGACAGCACAATAATGTGGGATGTGTGACATCACCACAGGGAGGAATGTTAGTGGTGCGGGACTTGATTGGCATCACTCGTCGGATGAAACAACAATTAGAGCAAACCCTGGTGATGGAGACATTGAGGGAGCATACAGGGTTGTTAACGAATGAAATACATTTTGAGCAGGTCCAGCATGTGGAGCTGACAGTTCCGGAGGAGTGTGGCGAACCGATGAGCAACCTGCTGGAGAGAGGCGACGTGACCGAGGTGACTCTGGAACAAAGCAGGTACGTGGGCACATGCATACATGGTGCGGACGATGAGCTTAAGGTAGGAATTGGATTTTATGTTAATGAGGAGACTCTGTCAGATGTGGTGCACGTATGCGTGACCTCTGAATGTGCGTGTGGAGTGCCTGTGAATGAATGCTGTGAGCCCACAGTCCAGACTACAGCACCGGTATGTGCTGCCGAGGCCGAAACGTGTGTGGGTACTCATGTGGTGGTCGAGAATGTAACCCTGGAATACGAGGCAGTTAGTCAGTACACAGGCAAGGTTGAATGTGTGGAATGTGAACACATAATCTTGGAATGTGTGGAGCCTGCTGTGTGTGGGAGTCCTAAGTGTGGAATGAGTGGTGACGTCAGAAATAGGTTAGAGGTGCAAGGGGAAATAGAAATGCCACCAGGACAGAACTTGAAACAGGGGACGGAAACCATAATGGACAGCTCCGCATGGGTTCTTACAGAGTTAGAGGTGCAGCATCCAGGAGCAGGCTTAAGAAATTGGATTTTAATTTCTCTCTGTCTCACAGGAACTTCGGGGTAGAGCGCAGATGAGTAGCAAGCGGCACTGGCATGTGTCACATACTCCCCGTACCCATTTTAGAACAGGAAGGGACCAGCAGCGACAACGTCATGTGTCACTTGGTCTTCAAACCTCTCTGAGGACGCGAGGGATTCGGCTAGCTGAGTGGGGTTTATCTGTCTTCAGGGAGTTAGAGAGAAGTGGGGGAGGCCACTCCCCCGATTGGGGTTTACCTGACTTCCGCGAACCCTGGAGAAGAGGAGGGGGTGGACCACAACCCCAATTGAGACGTGACCCCTTTGAGCCGTGGCGGAAAGGCAGCGGGGTCATGTAATGGGTAATGAGGGATTCCTTCCCTCACTCCCCTTCCAATGAGCCTAAGAAGCAGTCCATATTGGGATGTAAAAATTTTGATTGGAAATTATATCGAGAGTGATTGCAAATTGAGAGACTGACAGAAGGGATAAGAGTGGCACGAGTGGATTTGGGTGATTATTTTAAAAAAATATATAGTGGAGACATCACAGGCAGAGCGTCAAACACACCTGAAACAAGTGTATGACAAAGAGTGGCTTGTTTTAGGAAAGACTGAAATGCCTGGTGGGAACCATGCAGAGGTTCCATGGGGCTGGTGAAGAGATTTTGATGTTTTGTTTAAATTGTTGGAAATAAACGATGAGGGCAGCATGGAGGAGGCCAGCGGACGACGGACGTAGTCACAAATTGATTGGGGTTTGATAAAAAGTGTATCAGTTAAATTTGATGATCAAGTGGGATCCGAAGGACTGGTGTGTTTTTGTTTTAACATAAAAGTGAAAGGTGTTGGATGGTGTTGTGGACTAGGTGCGTGGCACTGTGGAATGAATGACTCAAGTGTTTGGGGTGAATGGCGTGATTGTGCAAATGAGGAGAGTGAGTGCGAACAACGTACCCTGTCGGTAAGAGTCTCCTAACCAAGTTAGTGTAGGTTAGGGGGACTTAGAGGATTTGACATGGATTCTGGCTGCTGTTCCATTGTGCAGGCAGACTGCTTGGGGTAGGTGCAGGCCAAGGTATGGTGGTACTGGCTGGGAGTGTGACATGGTATTGGAAGTTGGTGAGTCGGGAGAGAGGGCACCAGGGCTTTGGGGGCTCGTGGCAGGTGAAGGCTGCCAGAGATGCCAGGAGAGCACAGTAGGTTTTAGTGCTAGGAGAGCACAGTGGGGTTTAGTGCCAGGAGAGCACAATAGGTTTTAGTGATAGGAGAGCACAGTATGGGGGCGAGAGGGCCACCCCTTATTTAGGAGCGCCAGAAGCACGCTCAGGTGAATCTTGAGGTCACTGGGTGTCCCCCACCCCCGATTGGAAGCAGGCAAAGAGGCCTAGTAGTCGTCACACTCCCCAGCCAGCGAGTTATGCCTCGCACCACCAAATGAAAAAGACATAAGGGCCTTGCCCAGGTTTAAAATAATGGAACAGTGTGCCAGGTTGGGAAAAATTGGTCATTAAGGCCCTGTCACACCTTGACGTTTTAGCCAGCGTATGGCAAGGTATCAAAATGTATGTAAAAGGCTGGCGTACGCTGAACTATTGATGTTTTTTTTCCAGTTTTGGACGTATTCATAACGAGTTGGACGTATGCATAACGTATTAGTAACGTACACGGAACGTTTCGATAACATATAGATAACTTATATTAACGAATGCTGAGCGTGTTGTCGGCATTCACAACCTATGCCCAACGATAGTCTAACTTATGCACAGCGCGCGGCAGCGTATTACCAACAATCACGTGGCGTAGGCTATTAATAGGCTGTGGTTCGACGATTCAAATCATAACCGCACTATACATCGAAGTGTCAAGCCGCTGTCACACCTTGACGTTTTAGCCAGTGTATACCGACGTATGAAAAATTTGCCGAATACGCCGGCACACGTCGAATACGTTATGGGTAAGTTTTGTATACGTTAAGAGCACGCTGAAGCACGCTGGCATATGTCGTAGTACGCCGAGTACGTCGAAAAAATTTTCAGTATGTTGAAAATCTTTCGACGTATGCCAGCGTATGACACACGTTCCGCATACGCTGGCCATAAGTTGTAGGCACGTTACACGATCGTTGACACACGTCGACACACGTTACTTGTAAGTTACTCATAAGTTGAAACACGTCGAGGTAATGGTTAGCGTCAGTGTTCCAGCCTCCCTGTTTTTTTTTGTTTTTTTTTGTTTTTTCTTCGGTATGACAGTGATGTTGACACTTCGATTTCTAGTGTGGTTATGATTTAAATCGTTGAGCGGCAGCCTATTAATTATATTTATTATCACCGCACTAGAAATCGAAGTGTCAACATCACCGTCATACCGAAGAAAGAAAAAAAAAACCAGGGAGCCTGGAACACTGATGCTAACCATTACCTCGACGTGTTTCGACTTATGAGTAACTTACCAGTAACGTGTGTCAACGATCGCGAAGCGTGCCTACAACACGTTACTCATAAGTTAGAAATAAGTTTCGGGTATGCTAACCATTACCTCGACGTGTTTCGACTTATGAGTAACTTCCAAGTAACGTGTGTAGACGTGTGTCAACAATCGCATAACGTGCCTACAACTTATGCCAGTGTTATGCGGAACGTGTGAGTCATATGCTGGCATACGTCAAAAAATTTCAAGCATGGAAAATTTGTCTAACAGCTCGGCATACTACGACGTATGCCAGCGTACCACGACGTATGCCAGCGTACTACGACGTATGCCAGCGTGCTCTTAACGTACACAAAACTTACCCATACGTATTCGACGTGTGCTAGCGTTTTAGACAAATTTTTCATACGTCGGCATACGCTGGCGAAATTGTCAAGGTGTGACAAGGCCTTTAGGATCATTCTAGCCATAGCAGGGTTTGTTTCATTGTTTAGAGCTAAAAGTAAATGGTTAGGTTCGATGAACTCTCCTCCGCACCATTCATGCGTGACACCTGGTACGAGTAGTGTTGATGGGAAAATTTGTTAACAAGGCCAGGCTAGGTCACCCTCTGCAAGTGCCAGAGAGGCCACCAGTGTGTCATGAGCACACACCCACGAAGATAGCAGTTGATTAAGAAACACACCATCCTGTCTGCTAAGACAAAAAAAAATTATTAAGAAGACAATACCAAAACAAGTCAGGCAAGGAAGTTTAAGGGTACTCTCCATCTCACCTGGTCTGAGGTCATCACACCCACTTGCGCCCTCAAGGACGCCTCCAAACTGCATTTGCTTACCATCGATATTGCTGTGCCACCTGCTGTCCAATGCAGGGCTTGTTGCCTGCTGCTGCTCGTGAGTAGGCCATTGCGGCTGAGGAATCATTTTGTGGGCCATATGGGCCAAAGCATTTTTGTGGGCCATTGAGGCCAAAGTGCTTTTGTGGGCTGTTGTGGCCGAAGATTCATGCCATTTTGTGGGCTTAGTGGGCCGAAGAACTCTCTGTGAGATTAGGCAACTGGGCCGACTGAACTCACCTGGTGAGAGGCCAATAAGGCCACAAAGTGAGGAAACCCTCAGGGGTGAACGGACGATACTGCCGGGAGGGGGCATGAAGGAGCGAACACGTTAGGGAACTTTGAACCTTTGAATGTCCTACTCCTATGCAAATATTGGTGTTAAAAGTAAAATTGAATGCCCTCCCATGCAAACCCATAATTAGAATGTTAAGTAGTGTGCATAGAGTGTGAATTTGTTTGTTAGATTGGTGATCTGACACATGAGGATAGGGACATGCCAATCTTACTGTGACACTTTGGTTGTTGGAGTTAAGTACTTCCCATATTGTGGGTTAGAGTAAATGGGAGATTTGTGCTGTACGTTAGACAGGGCCATTGCCGTGGGCTGCCCAAAATGGAGGCTCGGGAGAAAGGTTAGGGTAGTGTTGCGGAAATGGCCCTCAGTGGGTTATTAAATGTAGGATTAGCCCAGATCCCCCCTTAAATGCATGTTTAGCCAGGTTGTTTGGTAATCGGACGTTACATGTGTGTCAGGAGGTGTAGCAGGCAACCCAGTAGTCATGCAGTGGTGGTGTACTGAGAGGCGCCTACTTTTTTCCTCCCCCCCTTCTAACGAGCCCCCACCCAGCGCCCTGACAGTCAGTCAGCAAGACGTGCCCGCAACCCATTGGTGGAGAGCTGCTGCAATCTCGAACGATGGGCCAATCACGGGTCCCCAGAGGCGGTCCGAGAAGGCCCGCCCCGAAAGGCAAGAGGAACTGCTTTAGTGAGTCTGCGATCTGCGTTATGAGGAGTGGCTTGGCCGGCTGTTCCTCCTCGGCGATGGATCCAGCCTGCAGGTGATCCACAGGTTCATCCTGAGTCCAACCACGGAGCCTCTAACTGTCCTTACTCCCGGCACGGCTCGACGACGTCTTTTCTTCCCGTCGATCCGCCTGCAGAGCCCAACACCCAGATTTGGCCTGGTCTGGTGTACAGGCCAGGCCTAGATTGGCATACTGGACCTTCTGAGAAACCAGCTGGAACACACCGGATCTTTAGCTCTGGTGCCGTCGACCTTACAGGGGCTGGACATGCCGAAGCTGGTGCGTGAGCGGTGCCGAAAAAAGGACGTTGTCATCGCCATCTTGCGACGCGCCGTGCGCGAGCGGTGCCGATAGGAGTACGAGCGCCATCTTGCCATGCTGCATGCTCGAGCTGGGTGCTCGAATCCGACGACATCGGCTTGTCATGAGCCGCATTCGTGCCTCACAAACTTTTCCTCTTGTCCATGAGGCACCACCAAGTACTCCGTGTCTTGTATGCATGTTGTCCAGGCCTAAGGCTTACGTTGCTCGGGCTCCCTTCGAAACCCGTATCCGTAGCTCCCTAGTTAAGAGCGGGTTATAGATGAATGATAATGTTATCATGAATGCTTTGCTTGTGTCGTGTTCCCCGATGTGTCCCCAATAAATCTGACTGAGTTATACGAAATTTGCCGACTTGAATTTATTCATGCCGCGCTGAAGAACAATCGCTCGATTTGTATATAAAACCAAACGGGCTATGGACTGGCAGACTTCGCTCGGTCTCTGATCAAACCCAGTCTGTAGCCAGGGTCTATATCCCCAACTGGTAAGGCACAGGGGTACTTTGGTATCGCGATCTGAGTCGCGTGACCCGAGACCTGTGCCGAACTCGCCGGCGTTATAACCCCTGAGACGGCGGTGCTGTTAAGCGCCGTCGAATCTTCAACAATATCACTATCATGCTCATCAAATTATTGGGCGACCACATGTCCCTGAGATTACCGCAAACAGTGAAATTGCGAATACTGATGCTCAGGGCTGATGGGAAAAATGGCGATAGGTGCCCGACGCACAAAATAACCATATTTCTATCAGAATTAATGACGTAAAAGTGCAATAAACATATGATTAATATATGTAAAAGGCAATAAATCTGGGATTAATATATTTATCCACTGTCGACCGATATAAAGCACAGTGTGTATTTCTGTATTTGTGTATTTGTCTGTCCCCCTTCATAAGAACGATTTGAGTAGGGATTTAAAGGCCAACCTTGCAACATGACTGTTTGTCACTCCAGTCTATTTTTCAGGATAAAAAAAAGACTCGAAACACATTTTTCATAAAAGAGTAATTACATCTCTTCCATTGGAAATGCAGACTGTGACTTGCAAGCCGAGCCTCAATGGCGGTGTACGGAAGCGTTTTAAAAAATAACAATAAATACAAGGTACACCAATAATCTCCCCTCCATCAAACATCCTTTTAACAGCCCCTCCATCACCCCCATCGGTCTTACCTTCAATAAGAAACGAACGGGACAAGCTCGCCTGAGCAGAGACTAAAAGACTGAGAAGGCTCGTGAGGGAAGGAAGAAAAACATGTGAGGGAAAAGAAAGGAAAGTTTCACGAGCAGTTGGTGTCGAGCTTCTGTGGGAAAATAACATCCCTTCCACGAGCGTCATCCTGCCCTCTCGATCCTGTCAGCCACAAAGGACGAGGAGGGTGAACGGCGGCACCTCATCGACGGGGGCCTGAGGAGGAAGAATCTGAGGCAGAGGAGGGCGAGTCGCACATCTAGCTCGCATATCTGTGTCTGGGCACCTCGGGGACGCGGCTGTGTATCCCCATCCCTTCACATCGCTACTGCCCATCTTCCCCATCCATTTTCCTTCACATTCTCCTGTATATTTGTGTGAGGTGAGGGAGAGAAGTAAACACTGCTTTCATTTTCTCCATTCTTTATTTTTATTTTATTTTCAAGTCCTTCTTGTTTTATTCTTCGCCCCTGAGTGAATGATGGCCAAGTCTTTTGTGTAAGTAAGATTGAATAAGAATACGTGTTATGGTTATCGAATAAGGATACGTGAATAGGTTAATACTTGCTTTTAAATGATTGCTTTCCTATGTGTTTGTAATAAATAATTGTTTCTTGCTCTTTCCTATCTGTCTCGGTTGTCTTTTCCTTTATTGGTTCGATGTAGTGCTCAAGTACAGCGACATGACAGAAGTAAATAGACACCTCAAATTTATTCATTTCATCTGTATAAAGTAAGTTTTACTCAGTGATTTGTACTAATATTCAACTATTTATTTTGCAGAAACGAGTTCCTGGGTTGTGTATGACAATTAGCGATGCCTTGAACCCAGGGAGTACACGACCTTTGCGATTTTCAAACCGGACGAATTGTTGGCCAATCAGAAGGTGGAGTCAGCCAGCGTCAGATTGCTCAGAACCTTGGCATTCCATTTTCTACGGTCAATCGGGTGATTGGGCAATTCACCAGCAAAGGCAAGAAATCCACTTCCCGTTCAGGTCGACCTGGGCCCTCAGAAAGGTGTCCGAGCTGTCAAGCGGTCCATTGAGAAAGCTCTCCGTTGCAAGGCAGCAGATGTTGCAGAGGAGGTCCAGGTTAGCTCAAGAACTGTCGTGCGGTACTTTCATCAACTGGGCTACTATAGGAGAGGAGCTCAGAGAAAATCTCTTCTTAGACCAGCCAACATTTAAAGGAGAAAGAAGTGGGCTGACGAGATAGCCAACAGACCCTTGGAGTTTTGGCAAACTGTCATTTTTTCAGATGAGTCCCAATTTACTCAATTTTCTGACAGTGGATACATATGGTCTGGAGACTTCCCAGTCAAGAGTTCTCTTTGAACTGATTGCAGCTAACTGTCAAACATGGGGTGGTTTTTCAGTGATGGTGTGGGGTGCAATCTGGAGCGCTGGCCAGTCAGAGCTTGTGGAGTGTGTTGGCAACATCATCTCTATGATACACATTTGTATCCTTGAGGATGGACTTCTTGTCTTCTCCACTGGTCAGATGGTCAAAAACAACAGTGTTCATCGAAGATGGAGCTCCATGCCACACTCCAAAAACACCAAAGAATGGCAGGATAGATATAGGATCGAGGGGCTTCCTTGGCCAAGTCAGTCTCCTGAGATGAATCCATTGAACACCATTGGGCTATATTGGATCGAGCTGTGCGGAAAAAGTCCAGGAAACCATCATGGGCAGAAGTGCTAACTCGTTTGCGTCAAGCCTGGGCAGAAATCTCACAAGAGAAAATTTCGGAACTCGTTAGTTCTCTGCCTGAAAGAATAAAAATGTTGAAATCTGCAAATGGCAAGTCTACCAAATACTAGTGTTTGTATTAAAATTGATTAAATGTACTTCAAATGTTCTATTTACTTATGTCGTGTCTCTGTAAGGTTATGCAGGACGTTCTACCCCAATAATAGGCTTTGTCAGCCAACGCACACTCACTTTCACACTCCGCAGTAATCCGAATGGGTGTTGAGAGCACTTACACCAATTAGCCGGCCATCCACAGGTAAGGTATCACACGAAGTAATGTAACCCTGCCCGGATTGGCCATGCCAATCAGCATTTGCAGTGTGTGTGTTACTTAGCAACCTGCTGGTGTGCGGAGTTATCTGTGCCCAGCGACATCAGGACAGGGTGTTCGGAAAGGGACCCAAATGTTTCCCCTCGTGGCAAGCCTCGAACGCCGGTTTCACGACAATATACACCTACATAACAGAATTAAGCATTTCAGTCAAAAACAGGAATTGTCGAATTATTGTACCTTTCAGTCTTACACTGAAGTAGGTCAAGATGTTGAGCATTTCTGAGTTGAATATTATGTCTCAACATACTGACGGGTGGAAGGAAGAATGCCATGGTGACAATCATAATTTAGAAGACTAAGTCCAAAATGTGAGAGAAGCTCATTCCTGCATTCACTCAACAATTGTACATCAAAATGACTAAGTTGTTGCGCATTGGACTGAATAGATAGGTATGCAATAAAGTGAAGTGCACTTTTCTGGAGTCGTTCAATCCCATCACTCTGAACCCTTGTAATGCCAGAACCCCACACGGGCACATTGAACTCCAGGAAAGGGTAAATGAACACTTTGTATATTTCAACAAGATCAGGGGCACTCACTCCAAATTTCTTCAAAGTATAAAGAAACGTAGAGTCATCGTGCAGCACGAGATACTATCCAGCTGGACCTGACTATTCCACTTCAGATCTGATTGGACTATAACACCAAGGAGAGTAAATGATTGAGCTCTTTGCAGAGGGATGTTATCAATGACAATGTTTAATTGAGATAAGACATTCTGAAGGAAAGATATTTTCATGGTCTTACATTTCTCCGACTTTCGCCTAATGCAATTAAAGCAATGCCAATCAGCAAGTGCATCAACATGGGCCGGCATCGAAATTTGTTGAAATATGTGCAACACTTCGACCATGCTCAAGTCATCCACACATGTCCAACGGTATCATGTTGTTACAGCTGGATCATTCACCAGAACAAGGAACAAAATTGGTCTGAGTTTCGGCCCTTGTGGAATTCCGCATGAGAGACTCAATGTGTGCAATGTCTGCCCTTGATAACAAACCACTTGGGAACGATCAGAAAGGAAATTACACACTGTTGGTATAATGGAAGCATCAACCCCAAGCTGAATGAGCTTTTCAATGACCTTGAAGTGGTTGATGAGGTCGAAGGCCTTAATTGATAAACTTTTTAGATGGTCCTTGTGGACACATCGTTTCTGGACATTTGAATGTAATTAGTAATCGTGAAATTAGGGATCTGATGAAAATGGGAGCGAAATATAGGGAACCAGTAAATCAACATTGGAGCTGCATTAGGTCTTCAATTGTGGATTCTGTCTCTAATTTTGTTAACAAAATGTGCACCAAGTTTAAGTTATCTGTAAACAGTTTCAATGCATGGTTTAACGGAGATGTGGACGTCCTGGATAAGAGCATTAAGTTTTTTAGTCGTCGGGACTTGCTTTCACTGGGTTGGTCCAAACCAGCGTTGAACAAGCCGAGTGTTCGTACAGATATTCGGGATCTCCATCATAGCAACGTAATAGCTCCAGTGGGTGGATAAGGTTGCTAATAATTTTGTTGTGGTTTGCAAAAAGTTTTATGTGGAGGTTTTATTAACAGAGTTAAGCATTGATGTGGTTACTTTGACTAGTATAGGAAATAGCACATATGTTAATTGTCATAAGTCACTCCATTATATTATCTCTGAGCATCAGGAAGTTTCAGTTAATAATTTCGGGATTAAATGTAAAGAGGTAAATCTTTATATTCCTCAGCTTTCTGGATCCCAAAGCTTCATAAGAATCCGTACAAGTATAGGTTGATAGCGGGTGCCAGGCAGTGTTTCAACAAACAGTTATCAGTTATAGTTAACTCAGGCTTACAAGTTGTTAGAGAACAGTTCAGGAAATATTGTTCAGCAATTGAGAAAAATTCTGATATTAACATTTTCTGGAGCATGAATTCTTCTTTAGAATCCTTAGATAGGACTAGATGCCTCAATATCAAGTCAGTTGAAGTTTTTGATTTTTCAACTTGAAATAAATACATGGATTTAGTACTCATGAGATATTCACTCTTCAAAGTGATTGACAAGGTTTTTAACTCTTTTAATAAGTTTTTATGTGTCATGTTTGGTAGAGCATTCTTTTCAAAAAAGAAATACTCAAGTTTTCATTGTTTTGAGAAGCAGAAGTTTAAGGATGCTGTTTATTTTATTTTATTTTATGTGTTTTAGTGGGATAATGTTTCAACAGGTTAAGGGTATTCCTGTGGGTAGGAATTGCAGCCCCCCTACTAGCGGACATTTTTCTTATTTTCTGTGAATTTTCATTTATGCAGAAACTGATGAAGGAGAAAAAAATTAGGATCAGCGAAAATATGATCTCATACATGTCATTATATGGATGATATTTGTGTCGTTAACTATAATTTTTTTGAAAGGCAGCTTCACAAGATTTATCCAGATAGCCTGATTGTAAACAGGAGTGGTAATGATTGTGCAGTTGATGCATATCTGATTGTGTTGGTTAGAGTTGGAAAGAATGGTTTTAGTACAAGTGTATATCATAAAGTTGATGATTTCAGTTTCCCTGTAGTCTTGTACACCTTTACAGGTAGCTCTGTACCAATTAAAATGAGTAACAATGCCTTTTCATCTCAGCTACTTAAGTTTACAAGAATATGTTCAGTAAAGGATGATTTTGTGGAACGTGCTGAGAAGCTTTTTTCCATCATGTTAAACAAAGGATATTTGGCTGATTGTTTGATCAGGTCTTGTGAGAATGCCTTTCGACTCCATCGTCACCTTTTATTTATGTTTGGTTGGTTTTCGTGTGAAGAAGTTTCTGTTGCATTTGATATAATAATAATGAATTAATTATTTTAGTGAGGTAAATTCTTTATTTACAGTTTTTCTTGATTGTTTACACACAATTCCTGAAGCTGTACCTCATTTCTCAAAACTATAAACACAAAACAGTTAACCGTTTCTACAAAACTTCAGAAATCTCCTGTCAAAATGTACCACTGTTCAAAACCCTGTTTTTTCCCCTCAAAATGACATTTTACATCCAAATGATACACACAAGCCAGTGAATGAATAAACCTTACTGAATACCAATTACACACTGGTGTCATAAATGAAAGACACTATTATGATAATTTTTAGGTATCGGTGTGCTTTTGCTTTTTCTGTGTTTTAATGAACAACTCATGTGCAGTATCTCGTTGTTCCAAATTATTACAACGTATATAGGCCTACTCAAATGTAAAAACAACACACAAACACAGTGAGATTGTTTTTGTTGTTTTTATTTTATTTTTTCCAAATTACAGTACTGTAGAGAGGAGGCAACGGAAAACAAAAAGAAACAGGAGAAAAATAATATACAGTACTGGGAGACAAGTAAAAAACCAAAACAAATGCTAAACTTCAATTATCTAAAGAAAAAAAATACTAAAACAAAGAGAAAATGTTAAAGAAAACAAACAAACAATAGAATAAGAAATCATTGAGGGTCCTGTCTCTGCTCTGGATCAGGCTAGAGACTTTCATTGACATCACAAGCAACGTTCTCCCTGGTCAAGCAGCGGGGGGAAATATTTTCTGACATGACGCATCCACCCCGGCATGACTCTGTCGGTATATCCCCACATGCCTCCTCCATTGCTTGGAGTAGGGGCACACGGTCATGGGAGTTGCGGCCGTACACCTTCCACCGCCATGCCGATAAAAACTCCTCTATTGGGTATGTCACAGTAAATAACAGTAGAGCAGAGGTAGATTTCTCCAATTTTTACTGAGCTATTCTCATTTCTGAATGTCCGGATGACAGAGGCAACAGTGAAGCGGCTCAAATTCGGCTGAACTCTCTGCACGGCCTCCCTCAGGGTCAAACCACATGGTCAACCAAAGTCGCCCCGATCTCGTCTGAGATATTTGCCCTCCTTGCTCTTCCTCCTTCTGTTATTTCTCCTCCTCCTCTCATTCTCACCCTCCCCCCCTCTCTCTCTCTCTCTCTCTCTCTCTCTCTCTCTCTCTCTCTCTCTCTCTCTCTCTCTCTCTCTTGCTACAATGTTGTCAGGCATTGTTCTTCAACACAGGAGAGCTCACCTGTAGCCCTTTTATTTGTGTTAAAGCTCTGATTGCTAATTGAATAATTAAAGCAACTCGTGTTTCACCTGTGGGGACTGAGTGTGTTCAATTGATAATTGAAGTTGAGTATTTTGAATGGCAGTGTTTTCCATGTAAACAAAAGAGATGTCCTTAATGAAGATTGTGCCAAATGAGGAGAATTGTGTGAAGTGTTTTGGAAAAGGGTTAAATGAGGCTGAAATTTGTGTGAAAACAAATGAAATGTGCTTTTAGTTTTACTCTAGTAGCTCATGGTGGTTTTGTATGCACTTGTATGTCCAGAGCTAAACTCTTCAAAAATCATCTAATTGAAGGTCATTGAACAATTTTTGGTTGGTAACACATTTGCCACTGACGGCGAAATAGGTGAAATGGCCAGGCCCCTTTTTAAGTGAAGTACTACCACCCGCCATTACTGTATCTCCAGAACCGTTGGACCTAGAAGGTTGTGTGACCACTCAAAATGTTCGGAATGGCCACATTATGGGGGGTCAGTAATACATTTCCATGCCCAAAAGTCAATGGTTTTTAAGATATTTGCCAAAAACTGATTTCAACATGCAACAGACTTCAATTATTCATAATTAATTGTTCCTTCTTCTTTTGTTCAATTACTTGATTCCTGAAGATTCTAGGTGGGCAATAATCTGCATTAAAAAGATTACAATTAACCATATTATTTCTTTGTTGTAGGAGGCTCTCGGTGTTCAAGTGTTAATGAGTCCTCTGATGGCAAGTAATTCTACCTTGGATCCCTGCTTGCTGTTACTATAACATGGTATGATTTCATTATAGTTGAATTATGCACATTAAAATCATCTGAACAAACTTTTTGAATAATAACTGCATCATCTACAATTAATTACGCAAAAATTTTTTTACAGGAAACTTTAGTGGTTTCAAGGTCAGCAAGCCGAAGGGGTTTTTGATGGGACTTCATGCGTTATATGCAACACTGCTTCAGGAAAAACGTTAACAGGTAAATTTCAGATGTACTAGCATCAGAACTCTATTTGGCCAACTGATGAACAATACTTCCCTTACCTCACAATGTCTATGGATGAAAAAGTGTGTACTTGTATGTGTGTATACAACGCCATGCTTGTAAAAATTAAATCTTTGGTACCTTTGGAACACAGGTAGATGGACCCTATTATTTTGGTGATATTTCATACATATTATTTTTCAGGAACTGATGATGGGCATGCCAAAATCTGGATGGCAGCAGAACAATTGGATGATTCTTTAGTCATCTCAAGAATAAACGCATACAGCAACACATTCAAGTACCATCTGAAGCCGAAAGCCTGTTATTCCACTTACATTCTGAAGTCGAAAAGATCAGCCAAAACGAAAAGTGAGCCAGAACTTGTTGAAGAGGTTGAAGAGGGAGAAAGCAGTGACAGTTATAAGGTCCCCAAAAGACAAAAGAAGAGTACTAGTTCCAGTTGCAAAGACATTGAAAGGAAGTGTGTTATATGTGACAGAGCAAGAGAGAGTTGTGGTGATAGGAATCAGGTGTTGTATCACATCTCAGAGTCTGACAGAGCAGCATTGTTTCTAAACTTTTATAAGGATGAAGTTAAGACAAGATGTGCTTTTCTGGATACAGCTGGTGATGCGTTTGCTGCAGATGTCTTCTATCATGGGAATTGTTTTCGACAATAACTGCTAAAGTATAACAGACAAATTGATGCATTGTTTGAAAATATCCAGCGATCAAATGAGGCAGCTACAATTGACTTAAACTGCAAACGCGTGTTTGATAGTCTCGATTTCAAAACTAGCAGCTACATTGTTAGCCACATTTGTGACCTCGTCAATGCTAACTTGGAGACAGATCAGCAAATAGATAACAGACGGACAAAGGGTCTTCTAATCAAGTGCTCACTCTCACCATTAGGTCTGACAATCAGAAACTCTCTGTCGATCTTGATATGTTCTGGAGCTCAATGTTGAACAAAGTAAGGTTGCAGGAGTATGTCTTCAAGTGGATGCTGCAGAATGTTGTGTCAAAAAAGGAAATTATCTTTGGAGGAGTATATGGGGGTGAATGTAGGAAACTGTTAGCTGGCAGTGAAACACAGATCGCAGAGCTCTCAAGCAACCAAGAAGAAGCCGATGACAGAATTATGTTCCAAATTAATGATGGTGTTGTGAAACACGGGGTTCAATCAGTCTTGGTTGACTCACCTGACACAGATGTCTTTATCAACCTCATCTTCCACTTCAAGAAAACCTGGCAACTACAAAAGCCGTTTGTAAAGCTTGGTAACCGGAAAAACAAGAAAACTGTACCAGTCCACCTGTTAGTTGATCAACTGGACAACAATTTGGTGTCGTGTCTCCCAGCCATTCATGCACTTAGCGGGTGTGACAGTACCAGCAAGGTGGGTCCAAAACTGTCTGGCATGAAAGCATCCATGGATCTCTCCCTTCTGGAAGGGTTTGGTGTAGAGGAACTGTCACCACAGATGATAAGTAATGCTGAAAAATTCCTTGTGTCTGGATTAAAGAAGACCGACTGTTCCACATTCGATGAGTATCGTTGGGAGCAGTACCACAACTCCAAGAAAGAGCTCGACTTCAATCAGCTTGTGTGCTGTTCTTCAACGCTACAAGAACATATAAAGCGAGCATATCTGCAGTGTAAAATGTGGCTACAAGCTCCAAATCCTGCAGTCACCAAACCAGATCCATGCCAGTATAGTTATAAAGCAACAGATGTTGGAATTACACCTGTGATACTGCCAGTACCATGCAGGCCCGATGACCTGCCCCCTCCATGCAAATGTCCAACATCATGTATGAGTACCAAGACATGCACTTGCAGAGGAATGAAGATAAAATGTGATAAAATATATAATGGTATAGATGATAAAATGATATAGATGATAGATGATAAAATAGTAAAGGCAAAAAGTGTAGAAATGCACATAATTAAACTACAATATGGACAATGTGCAAAATTACAACAGGTAATATAATAAAGGGTCAGAACTGTAGTGCGTGCCATGCTGAAATCAGTTTTTGGCAAATATCTTAAAAACCATTGACTTTTGGACATGGAAATGTATTACTGACCCTCCATAATGTGGCCATTCTGAACATTTTGAGTGGTCACACAACCTTCTAGGTCCAACGGTTCTGGAGATACAGTAATGGCGGGTGGTAGTACTTCACTTAAAAAGGGGCCTGGCCATTTCACCTATTTCGCCGTCAGTGGCAAATGTGTTACCCACCAAAAGTTGTTCAATGACCTTCAATTAGATGATTTTTGAAGAGTTTAGCTCTGGACATACAAGTGCAGACAAAACTACCATGAGCTACTCTAGTATTTAGAAGAAGTTTTTTTTTTTTTAGTTGAAAAGTTTTTTATTTGAAGAGAGTTTGAAGTCTTTCTTTTTGCACATGAACTCAAAGTTTTCCTCATTGGGTTCATAGCAGCAGTTCTGGTGTGTAAACAATCGAGAAAAACTGTAATATTATTGATTACACACACACACACACACACACACACACACACACACACACACACACACACACACACACACACACACACACACACACACACACACACACACACACACACACACACACACACACAGTTAGCAAGATAACTTTCAAACACCCGTGCTAAAACAAATGTAATTGAGATGGGGCGAAGCTGATCAAATTCAGTAACAAGAGGAGTCTTAGGAATCACCCATACTGAGGCACACTTCCATTTAGCAGGGAAATAACCATTCTGCAAGCACTTGTTAAATATCCTTGTAACAGGGCCTGAGATATCCGGTGCAAACTCTTTTAGCAAACTAGAAGGGCACTCGGTAGATTGCATACCTCCGCCACGCAATGCCTGATCCACGAGAACATATCGAGCCCAATACATTTTTGAAATTTCATGTTTACCACTACTATATCGCCTTTGAGCCCTATCTCTCAATGGTGAAGAATCACTTTAAAAATTCTTGTTGTCGGATCCGGATTCGGATCTTCACCAAAAATCGAATCAATTCGTCATGGTCATACACCCAACCTGTCCACAAAATTTCATCTGAATCCGTCCACAACTTTTTGAGTTATCCTGTACACAAACAGACAGAAAGGGGTGAAAACATAACCTCCTTCACCTTCACTGGTGGAGGTAACGAGTAGGTACATCACTGGGGTGTGGTGCCTTGAATGCGTTGAGACGTCTAAGATGAAAGTAAACCCCATGCTGCTGGATTGTTGGTGGAGGCATAGATGCCAGAAGATATGCAATAAGAGTTGCTGGCTCCAGCGGAGGTAACGTTGTACAGATGCGGGAAAAATACATGTTAAGATCATTGGCTAGCTGACGAGGAGATTGATCAGCAAAAGCAAGATTATAGGACTGCTTCTTCATTCCGGTCAATAATCTAATCTGTCGGTGCCATTTTTCAGGCTCTGATCTTTTAAGGTGTTCAACTTTGTTCTGAAAATAACCTGACTTAGCTTTTTTGATATTATGCTGGACTACAGTGTGTTCCTTAGTTGATGGTATCGATCAAAATCACTGATATCATGCATGTGTAGAGTCCTGTTGTCCTATTAAATGGCAGAGATGATCGTTGAACCATGGTTTGTCCCGAGGTTACCGCTTAATCACTATTTCATTAAAGCATCGCTTGAATTGCATCTTAAGGGTACTATGTAAAATTTCTACCATTTCATCAGGATTCGTTCAAATCAGCCCCGTTATACTTCGTAATCCATTGTACAAAATTTCGGATAGATGATTCATAAAAAGGTCTTTACTTTTGGATACTTTTTTGGACTTTTGGAAAAAGGATTCATAAAAAGGTCTTTACTCTGATACTTTTGACACAGGTCTTGGTTTCAACCTGGTGGATTTTAGAAGTCGAATTGAGCCATGTAGTCAGGCTATAACATGGTGATCGCAAGATGCAATTGGGGCACATATTACTGGTTCAGCATAAAGTTCTTGAAAGTTTGTCAAAATCTAATCAAGTACTGCATCGCCTCATGTTGGTGTTACAACTAACTGTGTCAACAGGGCATGGTGTTCAATAACATCTGTACGGAGATCATTAAAATCCCCCATAACAAGGACTACCCCCTCCTCCGTTGAACTGATCAAGTCAACTATCTCAATGATGCGTTTACTTGATGTCTCCTGATCAAGTAAAGGAGACTTGATGTCTCCTGTCTCCTACTTGATGTCATCAGTTATCTCCTGATGGCAGGGAGATTGTGGCTGAAAAAAGAAAATGTATGCGTAGACGTTCCTCATCAGACACACGGTAGACGACGATGTCAGTTTAACCCAAAGAATTTCAAGATGTGTTGGGACAAGAATGTTGAACACTTGTCGGGAGTTGATATTGTTATGAATCTGGAACCCATCGCACACAATAGCCATGGTTCCGAAATAACAGTTATATCGATAAGTCTGTGTTTCTAGTCAGGGTTCCTTCCCCCTTTGTTTAATGGGTGAATAATTGTACGTGCGCTGTGAATTATTTTATAGTTAGACCTTTTGTTACATCAATTACTACAACAACAACATCCTCCTTCGTTTCTCATCCCACCATCATCCATCGGCACCATTTAACACGTGCATGTCAGCACGTACATGGGCGGAGTTTCCTCGGCCACCAGAGCTCCGACTCCGCCCAGAGAGATGGAAGGTTCCCCACGACCAATGAGAGGCGAGACGTCTCAGACGGCGAACTTTCCCACAGCCTCTCGACCAATGAGAGGTGAGACGTCTCAGACACCGACTTTCCCACGAAGTCTGGACCAATGGGAGGTGAGACGTCTCAGACGGCGAACTTTCCCACGGCCTCTCGACCAATGAGAGGTGAGACGTCTCAGACACCGGCTTTCCCACGAAGTCTGGAACAATGGGAGGCGAGACGTCTCAGACACCAACTTTCCCACGAACCCCGGACCAATGGGAGGCGAGACGTCTCAGACGGCGAACTTTCCCACAGCCTCTCGACGAATGGGAGGCGAGACGTCTCAGACGGCGATCCTTCCCACGACACCCCAGCCCGCAGGAGAAATGCAATATAAGGAACGCCAGGGCCTTGGAAACAGCGTTTGGGTTGGGCGATCGGGTTTGAGGTGCCGGAGATCGACTCGTCTGTTGTGGTCTGGTCGGCTTGGCAGTGATCGGGTTTGAGGTGCCGGAGATCGACTCGTCTGTTGTGGTCTGGTCTGGTCGGCTTGGCAGTGATCGGGTTTGAGGTGCCGGAGATCGACTCGTCTGGTCTGGTCATCTTGGCAGCGCTCGGGTTCGAGGTGCCGGAGATCGACTCGTCTGGTCTGGTCGGCTTGGCAGTGCCTGGCGTCCAATGCTTTTCCTCCGTACCAGGTGCTTGGAGCGGTGTCGTGTTGCGGGTTCGAGTCCCGCCGAGCCGGATCATCGAAGACCACACGAGGTGGACAGGTCCAAGCGCAGGCTCTGGTCTCCAGCTCCCTGTCCTCGAGCTGAAAGACTTCAATAAAGACCTTGGAGTCCATTTCTGTGTGTGTGTTTGTGTGTGGGCCCGTCTTTAAGTAGCAACTGTTAAGTGCCTTGTACATAATTTGCATTCTTTATAGTCTGATAACTCTGCCCTTCTGTGTTCCCCTCCCTGCCGATTGTAAATAAATATCCATTTTGTTGAATGTACCAGCTCGTTTTTGCGTTTCTACCATTGGTTTGCCGCACTGCGAACGGGAACTAGGAGGCTTCATTGTTGCCGTAATCATGCAATCAGCCCGGCAGGAATCTGGTACTCTACGCTCAGGATACGGCTCAGATCACGCAGATCCTGCCGAGGGTGAATTTCCCCGGTAGTTTGGACGATGTGGGTATTTAGGTAAATTGAAATTGGCAATTGACCCTATCCCACATGGTTGACCTATTGGCGATCTTCGGTCCGATAACGGACCCATTGGCTCCGGAGGTATCCGGGGTGACGACCTATAAATTACGGGTGTTCGGTGGAGCTGACTCTACTGCTCCATCTAGCGGTCGTGCTCGCAGCCGATACCCAGCCCACAATAATATCATCTCGAACATAAAATGTAACTCCTCGTCCCATAAAACACAACTCACCCTCTTCTTGATACTGGTGACGAAAGTTTCCTCGAAGTCATCAAACTTATTGCACAGTGATCTTTCATAGACAAGTGAAGGGCAGGCCCACAGTGGCATGGACTAGCAGCACGCCTGCCGCCCACACTCCTGAGAGCCATGCGCGCACCGGCACCACAAGGACACACCTTATGGAGTGCAAGAAAATGCCGCACAAAGCTGCCCACAACAGCGGTCGCAGAAAGGCCTCGAAAATGCACACAACAACAGTAGCACTGCAAGCCAGCACCAAGAGAATAAGCGCTCTAGTGTTGTAGAATACCTGCTTCACACTGGTTTCCAACCCAAAGTGAGATCTAGCATTAACAAGAAATATTGACGTTAACAAGTAATTAGCCATCTGTTCATCCATCCCTCACCATAGACAATTAATCTTCCAGGCTGGTCGAATTACCTTCCCACATTCTTACTTCACTGCACTCCTACATTCATCATGTGGGACAATGCTTCTCAAACACAAGTGCAACACAAAACGACGTTTTTGCGTGAGGAAGGGAGCAAGGGCGCTCCATCGCTGCACCCGTGCTGCGAGCAGAGAGGCGGGCGTGCTTGTGGCCATTAGACATAACGATGCGGGGATTTTTCACAGACCAATCACTGCACCCACCCCTGTTGGATGCACACCAATGGGAAAGATGCTCAGGTGAAGTCTGCTCCCTCAAAACCACGCCCGGCGTGGAACTTATAAAAGGTCAGGACTTGGCTCGGTTCATGGCTGTTTGTCGATGCACCAGAGACGCAAGAATATCTCGGATTGCCTGCTTGGAAGATTATCTACCAGAGTACGGGTCACATTGGACCCGGCTGCGCTGGAGTATTGTTGTGGGCTGGGGTCGGTGGCGAGGAACGGCCACCAGGTGGAGCAGTCGAGCCGTCTCGCACCGAACACCCGGAATTGCAGGTCGTAACCTTCAGACAACTCCGAAGGTCAGGGGTCACTTAAGGACCGTGATCGTCAAATTACCAGGGAAGTCACACCCTCAACGGACTCTGTCGAACCGGGTCGCTCTAGCGACCTCGGTCCGGTGTAACCGAGCGGAATTACCAAAGTCCATCGGTCCAAACGACAAATTACAGCCCAATCGGCTTACTGGTTCTCAAGCACGAACCATGCTGGGTCAATAATGGAAAGCACAACAACGAGCTGGTACATTGAACAGGGGTTTATTTATAAGGGAGGCAGGGGAGCACAAAGAGCAGAGTTAAAACCAAATATGAGAAATGCAATTTATATACAAGCAAACACTTAGCAATTTCTACTTAAGGACGGGGCCCACGGACGGACGGACACACACACACACACACACACACACACACACACACACACACACACACACACACACACACACACACACACACACACACACACACACACACACACACACACATAAATGGCCCCGTCGGGTCTTTATTCGGTCCTCCAGCTGAGGGGGATAATTCAGCTGGGGGAACAGAGCCTGGCCGGGTACCTTTCCGCCTCGTGCGGTCACACCGACTCCAATTCACCATGGTGGGACTCGAACCCACGACCCAAAATCCACGAGCCCACGATCCTGGCTGCTCGACCACCACCACTACGAGGAGCTCCGCAAAAGACCACAGACCACAACCGCTGACGAAAAGCAAAGGCGACGATGACTCCAACAACACACACCAAGAGCAATGGCGACGATGACCCCAACGAGGCACACTAAGAGCAATGGCCACGATGACTGCTCCACTCTCTTCTTGACGACCACTCTACTCTTCTCTTTCTCCGGCCACTCGCCTCCGGATTGATCGGGGGCGAACATCCCATCAGGCTGGGTGGGGCCACCGTGAGGTAACTCGTCTCCGGATTGGTCGGGGGCTTCTGAGGTACTCCTATCCCTCATTGGTTGCGAGACACACCCATCTCGCTGGGCGGAGTTGACCTCACCTCGCCTATGCCCGTGGCCCCGAACAATGCATAATGGTGATGATGGAGCGAAGGGGAGATTTAATGTTAAGACAACCTGACTATAAAGAAACCTGCAGCGCACACATGAAAATAACCCATTACACAGAAAGACCCTGACTATAAACACATACTTATTAGACCATGGGCCAAGCCTAAAAATTCTTCACTTCCATAGTCTCCACCTGGGGGCTACTTTATTTTGCTCTAAATGATCAATGGACATGTGTGTAAGACCAATGGTGAATGTTCCCATGTCTGAATTTTGAGCATTTTTTCAGAATTCTGATGTAAAGGTGCCAAAATCAGTGCACTTAGCAGACCTCTTTTCTCCAGTGATGATGTCATAGTTGTTCCTTAAATAACCAATCACAGCTGGGGTATTGGGGACCTGAATGTGATTGACCAATCACAGGCACTGCACTCTGAGTCCTAGGCAAGTGCACTGTTCTGCTAGCATGGGAATGCTGCAGCTCTGCAACAGGAATCTTATCGCATATTTTTTGTGCATTTCACCAGTGAGAGGACCAGGAAAAGCAAGAATGATCAGGACATAAAGGTAATTTATTCTGCCATTATATTATGTGTTGATAATAATATAATGATGACTAATGAAATCGGGCTTTGGTTGCAAAAGTGTTGTTAGGCCAGTTTTTTAAATCACAGTCCCATGCATTAATATTTGTGTTGTGATTTGGTTCTTTTAAAATTTGAGTGGGCTTATCAAATTAATTGGTACAAGTCATCCGAAATGTCCAAGAAATAGTAAAATTTATTGAGCTTAAGTGCAATTTAGATGTTACACATTATATTTAAAGTGTACATTTTGAGTCAATTCCAGTGAAGTTGGTACAAATACCACACCTTTTTTTCTGTACATGCAATGCATATTATTGGCCATATTATAAATAGAGATCTACACCACACATAGGCCTACCTCCATCGCATGTGTGTAATGTAAAAACAATTGCCTCTTGACTTTCAAATTTTGTTAGTAGAACTTGACAAAAAAAGTAGAACTATGAAGTCTGGATTTCATATTGATATTCAAATGGATGAACAAATAACCAAGAGTACAAAAATGTTGAAAAGTATGATGTTGCTATAAAGATTTGACTGAATATCACCATACTAATGACTATCCAGTGGATGCTTAAATCTAACACTGCAGTCTTGGGAGGGGGGGGGGGGAGCTGGGTATGGTAATTCTGGTCACTTGTTTTTCATTTTTAAGTACTTAATGCATAATAAGTGGCCATGCAGCTCATTTTTTTAAGTGGAGACACCACATTGCCTTTAAGGATTATAATTCAGCAAATATCTATGAATGTACACATGATGTGTTTGCATTTTCGATGAAATATCCAAGCTTATACATTTTATGCATATTCCACAAAAAACATGAATTGTTCATTATCTTTTTTCTCGGTGATTATTCATCTTTTGATTTTGTAGTTTTGTAATTTTATTAATATTTATGTAACCTTGGAAAGTGGTATTCTTAACTGTATATGATGTGTAACACTTTGTTCTGTTACCAACTTTTTTTTTTGTTTGTTTTTTTGTAAACATTTACCAGACTTGAATATCTTACACCTAACATAATTCACATTGCAGTTAGTCTGGTTATAGTGTACAAGTGAACATCTCCAGTTGTGCTTTGTTCATATGGCTTCATCTTCAATTCCATACATTTCAATATCAAATTTGTCAATTATTACTTTAACCATTATAGATAAACATTCATGATAACAGCAGGATATACAGACTGTCTATGTCATTATCTTTGGGAGAGACTAATTTTGATACATTTCATTGAAATTCTTAGATTTAAATAAATATATTCTATTTCACTGAAACACACCTAAATTCATATGGCTTTAGCTATAATTTCATGCATTTGAATTCCAAATGGGTTCATGGTTACTTTTATTATAATCGATTACATTCATTAATGTAAGGATGGTAATGGAGGGATACAGTTTGTCTCTGGGGAAGTCTAGTGCTATTGCATGTCATCAGAAATCTGTAACCTTAAAAAGAGATATCCCTAACCGTATGTGATGTGTAACACTTTGTTTTGTGACCAACTTAGTATGCATTTTTTTTTGTTGGACAAATATGCAAGTTACCTGCACTATGTTAATGATCATAGAAACCAAATTATTGATTTTATTCGTCAGGTTTACTTGAATTACGTTGAGCAGAAAATATGATAGGATAGGCCATGAAAGCCTTGTGATAAAAGTGTGTGACAGATTAGAAGACTGATGAACATATTGGAATGTGTTAAGAATGAACTTGTGCACTTGTTATTCAACAAAGAACTGATGTGTACAATAGATGCATGATTTTTGATACATTTGCAAGTTATTCAAAATACATGGAAGTCATATTTTAAACTACAGACTTTTATGATCTCATTTCACATGTTGCCCTACCAATGTGTAAAAAAATATGATTTCGTTTATGGTTTGTGGACACAATACCTTTTAGATATGTATCCTAAATTTAATGCTCATGAACATGTTTGTATGAAAAAGAGGCAAATTTACCCCAGCATCCTCTTTGATTTTTGAAGAAATTTGCACATTTGTTGTTGCAGGTACATATATATTTGCGACTATAATATTTCAGATCTAGGAATTTGCTGAAAATAAACACACATTTTACTTGACATGAAAATCATTCATATTTGTGTTTTCTAATTGATATTAGCTTTAATTTAAGCATATATTTCAGCTTTTAAGTATTAATCAAAACCATTAACTTGAAGATCATTAATGACTAACATAATCACATCAGGACCTCGTAGAATTGATAAAAACAGATTCATTGTGTAAATGACCAGTTACAACCTCAATAATGCTTATAAATGTTCTGAGAAATTATACATAATGCAATATTGTACAAATATTGGAGGTTTTGAAATAATATATGTATTGTGATGCACTATATAATACATTGTAAAAGTATGCATCCTTAATTGAATAACATTATAAATTGGTTAGTTCATGCTTCAGGTTGTAATAAAGCTACCAGTGAAGACACAAAATGTAATTAATTGTACTATTGTTATGTTGTATGAATACATACAAGATGTGAGAAGAGAGTGATATTAAGAAGAGACAAAGGAGAAAGAATGAAAGGGGAGGGGAGTGAGAGGGAATGGAGGGGAAAAGAAAGTGCCTGTGTATGAGGTTTCCTGAGAATGAAAAGTGGGAAACATTTCGTAATGAAATAGGATAAGCAAATAATAAGTATGGTAGGTGGGATAGAAGTTGTTTCAAGCAAATATTGGCACAGTGAACAGTCAGAGATGTAAAATCAATTAGGGGCATTTTTTTTTCTTTAGAAATGAAAGTACATGACAATGTGAAGTTTGCATTTTTAACTTTCTTATGAAAAGATGATGGCAGAGGTATTCCGATTTTTTACTACCTGCTCAAAACTGTGCTTATTTGACCATTTATACTTCCTGTATTTCATTATGTCAAAAGATACTAAAAACACAATCTTCTCAGCATTTAACAATGTTGTGGATGTGTTTTCATG
Source organism: Eptatretus burgeri (assembly GCF_056783735.1). Lineage (NCBI taxonomy): Eukaryota > Metazoa > Chordata > Myxini > Myxiniformes > Myxinidae > Eptatretus > Eptatretus burgeri. Next base: position 22,200,382 of record NC_140973.1, read on the forward strand.
CAAGGAGTCCTCTAAAAGTATTTCTGCTGTCCATTTGATATATTTCAGTGCTCTTAAACCCACAGAAAATGCCTATATGTCTCCGTTGCTAGGGTAAAACTACCATAGCAACCATTTTTTATGTATTTCTTTGTTTTGGTTAAATTCTTAGTAACACTCACTTTTTGATATTGGGAACAATTGATTTTGGGTTTAGATATATATGAGGAATATATATCAGAAGGTTTCAGGTAGCCCCCAAGAGGAGACTACGGAAATCAAAAACTAAGCAGAAATATTGGGTATGGCCCATGGTCTATATCGAAATAACTGAACTGCGGGGACTGTTGTCTGTTTGTGTGCAAATGGCTGCCAGATTCGTAACAGTATGAGGCACAGGAGCGAGTCATGCCATGCCAGAGGTAAGTGGCCCACGAGCTAAGGGCGTGGTGAAGCCACCGGGGGTGTTGCGCAACTCCATATACACACACCACACACTTCCGATACAACACCGATGCTCCACCACCCAAGCCCTCCTCTCCCGAACCTCTCCTCACAATATTTGACTTGACACAACCCCGCTTGATTGTGTGAGGTAAGGGAGGATTCGTCCCCATACTCCACTCTGCTTCTTTTTCCTCATTTCTTCTCATCTTCTTCCCAGAATGAATAATGGTGCCATGTCTGTTGTCTAAGTAAGTCTGCATAAAGGGAATATGTATTATGGGTAAGCCTTTTCTTTGTACCTGTCTTTTGCCTTTCGCCTTTGCTTGTTGATTACCTGCCTGTGTAAATAAAGATCATCATTTCATCATTTCGGTTTATTATGCTTTCTACGTCACCCGGAAGGTACCGAACATTGATGTCAGTGAGTCAGTCAGTCAGTGAATCAGCGAGTGGTCAGAATGAGCTTTATATATTAGATATACTGTATATACTGTGTGATCGATAGACAAGGTTATCTGAAGCCGTATTCTATATCAAGAATTTAAATGCACAACAAAAGATAAAATGCATATGCAATACTCCATGAAAGCACACAAAATGCTGATGCAGCACTCTGCTGACATTAAACATTGAGAAGGCTATGATGTAACAAACAATGCCATCCAGCTAGCAGTAATGTATGACACTTAATGGCAGCCAAAGCCAACCAAACTAGTAATTTAAATTTGGCATACATAATAACAATGTTTCAAGTACTACGTATGCAAAATATTTATCGATATAACAAGATGAACTGTTCAATGGTATTCTTATACCCACTGGCAATGTCTTCGATGGCATAATAAAAAGGATTGCATCAGACCAACATGGATGCATCCTTATGGTACTCAGGAATGTGCTCAACTGGATATATCACTTCCTGTTTCCTGGTGTCAATGAACACAAACCAGGCAAAAATTGTACAGTTATAACTATGGTATATGAGAGTTGTACTCTCACATACCATCGTTGGTTACAGTTCTAATTACAGCATTCTGCAGAGAATTACTATAGTGAAGGGATGATATTTTTCCAATTTAAATGGCAAGTGGTGGGCTCTAACTCACCAAGTGCATAAAACAGATGTATAAAGGGTTGAATAGAACGTCAAATTAATTCTATGGAATGGAACATCAATTCTCCACAGAGTTTTAAAATACTTCGATGGATTTCTATAGAACGTTTAATTGATTCTATAGAACAGCCATTCTCTGCAGAGTTTTACAAATATATAAATGGATTTCTATGGAAAGTCCAATTAATTCTTTTGAATACCCATTCTCCGCAGAATTTTATAAATATGTAAATGCATTTTGAAAGAACTTCTAATTCTATAGAACACCCATTCTCCATAGAGTTTTATAAATATTAAAATGGATTTTCTTTAGAACGTTTAATTGATTCTATAGAACAGCCATTCTCTGCAGGGTTTTATAAATATTTAAATGTATTTCGATGGAACACCCATTCACCACAGAGTTTTATAAATATGTAAATGGATTTCTATGGAATGTCAAATAAATTCTATAGAACAGTCATTCTCCGCAGAATTTTATAAATATTTAAATGGATTTCTATAGAACGTTTAATTGATTCTATAGAACAGCCATTCTCTGCAGGGTTTTATAAATATTTAAATGGATTTCGATGGAATGTCGAATGAATACGATAGAACACTCATTCACCGCGGAGTTTTATAAATATTTAAATGGATTTCTATGGAATGTCGAATGAATTCTATAGAACACCCATTCTCCGCAGAGTTTTATAAATATATAAATTGATTTCTATTGAACGTTTAATTGATTCCATAGAACAGCCATTCTCTGCAGGGTTTTATAAATATTTAAATGGATTTCGATGGAACGTCGAATTAATACGATAGAACACCCATTCACCGTGGAGTTTTATAAATATTTAAATGGATTTCTATGGAATGTCAAATGAATTGTATAGAACACCCATTCTTCGCAGAGTTATATAAATATTTAAATGGATTTCTATGGAATGTCAAATGAATTCTACAGAACACCCATTCTCTGCAGAGTTTTATAAATATTTAAATGGATTTCTATTGAACGTTTAATTGATTCCATAGAACAGCCATTCTCTGCAGGGTTTTATAAATATTTAAATGGATTTCGATGGAACGTCGAATGAATACATAGAACACTCATTCACCGTGGAGTTTTATGAATATTTAAATGGATTTCTATGGAATGTCAAATGAATTGTATAGAACACCCATTCTCCGCAGAATTATATAAATATTTAAATGGATTTCTATGGAATGTCAAATGAATTCTTCAGAACACCCATTCTCCGCAAAGTTTTATAAATATTTAAATGGATTTCTATAGAACATGTAATTAATTCTATAGAACACCCATTTACTGCAGGGTTGTATAAATATTTAAATGGATTTCTATTTCATGTCAAACAAATTCTATGGAACACCCATTCTTCACAGAGTTTTATGAATATTTGAATGGATTCCAAAAGAACATCCAATTAATTAGAGAGAACACCCATTCCTGCAGAGTTTTGTAAATATATTAGATGACCCGTGAACCTGTTGGGTTCCCCTTGTGACAGCGGTTGATAAAAAAAAACATTTCAAAAATAAAAATGAAAAGATAGCTCCAGCGAACTATACCGCTGAGGTTGTTTGTTGATCAAATACTCCCGAAGAGTACTTGACTGAATCGGGAATTGATTTTTTAATAATTTTTTTCGTTGCCTGATTTGAGCGAAACTTGATATTGCGCGTTAATGTGAAGAAAAAAAAAAAACGGAGAAAAGAGAGTCCAAGAAATTATTGTGCATAATCTTTTAAGCACAATTTTATTTATTAATGAACACAGAAGTATTAGATCAAAATGGCGATGTTTATTTTATGCTTAAAAATAAATCGTTCTTTGTCTATACTAAATGTTTGAGATTCTGAAATAAATCATTTCAAGAAAAAAATAAAAAAGATAGCTCCAGCGAACGAAACTGCTGAGGTTGTTTGCATTGATCAAATTCTCCCGAAGAGTACTTGACTGAATCAGGAATTGATTTTTTAATGATTTTTTTGTTGCCCGATTTGAACGAAACTTGACACTGCACACCATAGGAGAATGGTGAGTAAGATGGGCCGACATTTTTTGTGCTATCATGTACCGTTTTGGCTGTATTTCGGGAACATATATACATAAAAGATGAGAGTTTTAGTAATATATAGATAGATAAATGGATTTCTGTGGAACATCAAATGAATTCTATAGAACACCCATTCCTTGTGGAGTTTTATGAATATTTGAATGGATTTCAAAAAAAACATATAATTGATTTGATAGAACAACCATTCTCTTCACAGTTTTATAAACATTTACATGGATTTAGATAGAACATGTAATTAATTCTATGGAACGCCCATTCTCCACAGAGTTTTGTCAATATTTAAATGGATCTTCTATAGAATATGTAATGATTTCTATAAAATGCCCATTCTCCACACAGTTTTGTCAATATTTAAATGGATCTTCTGGAGCATGTGTGATGAATTCTATAGAATGCCCATTCTCCACACAGTTTTGTCAATATGTAAATTGATCTTCTTTTGAATGTGTAGTGAATTCTATAGAACGCCCATTCTCCACACAGTTTTGTCAATATTTAAATTGATCTTCTATAGAATGTGTAGTGAATTCTATAGAATGCCCATTCTCTGCAGAGTTCGGTACACATTTCAATGGATCTTCGAAGGAACATCTAATTAATTATATAGAGCAACTGACCTCTCCTCAGAGTTCTATAGAATTTCATCAGATTCCATAAGAATTCTATTGAGTTCTTTTGAGCTCTGTAGAATTTATATAGAACATTTTTGAAGTGGTTGAAGGCCCTGAGTATGGTGTGACCACTCAAAACCATGCTGATTCTGCTGTTGTTGCCGCTGTTGTTGCAGCCTGTCACCATGGTTAGGCTTTTGTTTTTGCTGAAGTGCCTCAAAACCACTGCATCCTGTCCTCACGGTAAGTCTACTGTTGCTGCTGGTAAAACCCGTCAACACTGTGTGGTTTCTCTTGTCACTGCTACTGCATCCTGTCCTCATGGTGAAGCTTCTGTTGCTGTTGGTTTAGCCCACCAACGTCATGGGGTTTTTGTTCATTGCTCATACTTTTGTATGCTGCCTCACTTTGGTTCTTCGAAAACAATGTGAACAAGAGCCTTTTCCTTCTTCCTGTTCTCTCTGTCTCTTATTTATTTTATTATTCATATGCAGCCTCTGGCTGCTTGGCTGCATCATTTTCTGGGGGTGTGGCTGTGCCACTGATGCAATCAATGTCCCCTGTTTCAAGTAAGCTGGTCCTCATTTTGCCGATCTCGGAAGGATGACAGTCTGTCAACCCACCTGGTGTTAATTCAGTGGCAGAAGGATGACAGGCTGTCAACCCACCAGGTGTTAATTCAGTGGTGGAAGGATGACAGGCTGAGTCAACCCACTTGGTGTTAATTCATCAGCATAATAGCTGCTTAAACTCAAGACCCGAAGATCTGAAGCCAGCCACGTTAACCGTTAAGCCAACACCAAGCTTTCTCTGTTGTAATTCATGTTCTTTTTTTGTTGTTCCTGAAGCCCCTCAAAATTGAGGGGTTTCTGCTGTTGCTGCCACTGCATCCTGTTCTCAATGTGACGCTTCTGTTGCTGTTGATTTAGCCCACAAACATTGTGTGGTTTCTGTTCCTTTCTCATACTTTTGTATGCTGCCTCTCTTTGGATCTTATAAAACAATGTGGACAAGAGAATTTTCCTTTCTTCCTTATCTCTCTGTCTCCATTATTTCTGCTCTCTTTTTCTCTGTTCTTCCTGTTCTCTTTGTCTGTTGTTCTTCCTGTTCTCTCAGTCTTTGTTCTTCCTGTTTTCTCTGTCTGTTGTTGTTCCCTTTCTTCTTCCTGTTCTCTCAGTCTCTGTTCTTCGTGTTCTCTCAGTCCCTGTTTCTCTGTTCTCTCTGTCCCTGTTCTTCCTGTTCTCTCTGTCCCTGTTCTTCCTGTTCTCTCAGTCCCTGTTCTTCCTGTTCTCTCAGTCTCTGTTCTTCCTGTTCTCTCTGTCCCTGTTCTTCCTGTTCTCTCAGTCTCTGTTCTTCCTGTTCTCTCTGTCCCTATTCTTCCTGTTCTGTCAGTCTCTGTTCTTCCTGTTCTTCCTGTTCTCTCAGTCCCTGTTCTTCGTGTTCTCTCAATCCCTGTTCTTCGTGTTCTCTCAGTCCCTGTTCTTCCTGTTCTCTCAGTCCCTGTTCTTCCTGTTCTCTCTATCCCTGTTCTTCCTGTTCTCTCTATCCCTGTTCTTCCTGTTCTCTCTGTCCCTGTTCTTCCTGTTCTGTCAGTCTCTGTTCTTCCTGTTCTTCCTGTTCTCTCAGTCTCTCTTCTTCCTGTTCTCTCAGTCCCTGTTCTTCCTGTTCTCTCAGTCCCTCTTCTTCCTGTTCTCTCAGTCCCTGTTCTTCCTGTTCTTCCTGTTTTCTCAGTCCCTGTTCTTCCTGTTCTCTCAGTCCCTGTTCTTCCTGTTCTCTCAGTCCCTCTTCTTCCTGTTCTCTCAGTCCCTGTTCTTCCTGTTATTCGTGTTTTTTCTGTCTCTGTTCTTCCTGTTCTCTCAGTCTCTGTTCTTCCTGTTCTTCCTGTTCTCTCAGTCTCTCTTCTTCCTGTTCTCTCAGTCCCTGTTCTTCCTGTTCTCTCAGTCCCTGTTCTTCGTGTTTTCTCTGTCTCTGTTCTTCGTGTTCTCTCAGTCCCTGGTCTTCGTGTTCTCTCAGTCCCTGTTCTTCGTGTTCTCTCAGTCCCTGGTCTTCGTGTTCTCTCAGTCCCTGTTCTTCGTGTTCTCTCAGTCTCTGTTCTTCCTGTTCTTCCTGTTCTCTCAGTCTCTGTTCTTCGTGTTCTCTCAGTCTCTTCTTCCTGTTCTTCCTGTTCTCTCAGTCCCTGTTATTCCTGTTCTCTCAGTCTCTGTTCTTTCTGTTCTTCCTGTTCTCTCAGTCCCTGTTCTTCCTGTTCTCTCAGTCCCTGTTCTTCGTGTTTTCTCTGTCTCTGTTCTTTGTGTTCTCTCAGTCTCTGTTCTTCGTGTTCTCTCAGTCTCTGTTCTTCGTGTTCTCTCAGTCTCTGTTCTTCGTGTTCTCTCAGTCTCTGTTCTTCCTGTTCTTCGTGTTCTCTCAGTCTCTGTTCTTCCTGTTCTTCCTGTTCTCTCAGTCTCTCTTCTTCCTGTTCTCTCAGTCCCTGTTCTTCCTGTTCTTCATGTTTTCTCTGTCTCTATTCTTCGTGTTCTCTCAGTCCCTGTTCTTCGTGTTCTCTCAGTCTCTGTTCTTCCTGTTCTCTCAGTCTCTGTTCTTCCTGTTCTCTCAGTCTCTGTTCTTCGTGTTCTCTCAGTCTCTGTTCTTCCTGTTCTCTCAGTCTCTGTTTTTCGTGTTCTCTGTCTCTGTTATTCCTGTTCTCTCAGTCCCTGTTCTTCGTGTTCTCTCAGTCTCCGTTCTTCGTGTTCTTTCAGTGTCTGTTCTTCCTGTTCTCTCAGTCTGTTCTTCCTGTTCTCTCAGTCTCTGTTCTTCCTGTTCTTTGTGTTCTCTCAGTCCCTGTACTTCCTGTTCTCTCAATCCCTGTTCTTCCTGTTCTCTCAGTCTCCGTTCTTCGTGTTCTCTCAGTCTCTGTTCTTCCTGTTCTCTCAGTCCCTGTTCTTCCTGTTCTCACAGTCTCTCTTCTTCCTGTTCTCTCAGTCCCTGTTCTTCCTGTTCTCACAGTCTCTCTTCTTCCTGTTCTCTCAGTCCCTGTTCTTCGTGTTCTCTCAGTCCCTGTTCTTCGTGTTCTCTCAGTCTCTGTTCTTCCTGTTCTCTCAGTCTCTGTTCTTCCTGTTCTTCCTGTTCTCTCAGTCTCTGTTCTTCGTGTTCTCTCAGTCCCTGTTCTTCGTGTTCTCTCAGTCCCTGTTCTTCGTGTTCTCTCAGTCTCTGTTCTTCCTGTTCTTCCTGTTCTCTCAGTCTCTCTTCTTCCTGTTCTCTCAGTCCCTGTTCTTCCTGTTCTTGTTCTCTTAGTCTCTGTTCTTCCTGTTCTCTCAGTCTCTGTTCTTCCTGTTCTTCATGTTCTCTCAGTCCCTGTTCTTCCTGTTCTTCATGTTCTCTCAGTCCCTGTTCTTTGTGTTCTCTCAGTCGCTGTTCTTCGTGTTCTCTCAGTCTCTGTTCTTCCTGTTCTCTCAGTCTCTGTTCTTCCTGTTCTTCCTGTTCTTCCTGTTCTCTCAGTCCCTGTTCTTCGTGTTCTCTCAGTCCCTGTTCTTCCTGTTCTTCGTGTTCTCTCTGTCCCTGTTCTTCCTGTTCTCTCTGTCCCTGTTCTTCCTGTTCTCTCAGTCCCTGTTCTTCGTGTTCTCTCAGTCTCTGTTCTTCGTGTTCTCTCAGTCTCTGTTCTTCCTGTTCTCTCAGTCTCTGTTCTTCCTGTTCTCTCAGTCCCTGTTCTTCGTGTTCTTCCTGTTCTTCCTGTTCTCTCAGTCCCTGTTCTTCGTGTTCTCTCAGTCCCTGTTCTTCCTGTTCTTCATGTTCTCTCAGTCCCTGTTCTTCGTGTTCTCTCAGTCCCTGTTCTTCGTGTTCTCTCAGTCTCTGTTCTTCCTGTTCTCTCAGTCTCTGTTCTTCCTGTTCTCTCAGTCTCTGTTTATCGTGTTCTCTCAGTCTCTGTTCTTCCTGTTCTCTCAGTCCCTGTTCTTCGTGTTCTCTCAGTCCCTGTTCTTCGTGTTCTCTCAGTCCCTGTTCTTCGTGTTCTCTCAGTCCCTGTTCTTCGTGTTCTCTCAGTCTCTCTTCTTCCTGTTCTCTCAGTCCCTGTTCTTCGTGTTCTCTCAGTCCCTGTTCTTCGTGTTCTCTCAGTCTCTCTTCTTCCTGTTCTCTCAGTCCCTGTTCTTCGTGTTCTCTCAGTCCCTGTTCTTCGTGTTCTCTCAGTCTCTGTTCTTCATGTTCTCTCAGTCTCTGTTCTTCCTGTTCTCTCAGTCTCTGTTCTTCCTGTTCTCTCAGTCTCTGTTCTTCCTGTTCTTCGTGTTCTCTCAGTCCCTGTTCTTCCTGTTCTCTCAATCCCTGTTCTTCCTGTTCTCTCAGTCTCCGTTCTTCATGTTCTCTCAGTCTCTGTTCTTCCTGTTCTCACAGTCCCTGTTCTTCGTGTTCTCTCAGTCTCTGTTCTTCCTGTTCTCTCAGTCTCTGTTCTTCCTGTTCTCTCAGTCCCTGTTCTTCCTGTTCTCACAGTCTCTCTTCTTCCTGTTCTCTCAGTCTTCCTGTTCTTCCTGTTCTCACAGTCTCTCTTCTTCCTGTTCTTTCAGTCCCTGTTCTTCCTGTTCTCACAGTCTCTCTTCTTCCTGGCCTCTCAGTCCCTGTTCTTCGTGTTCTCTCAGTCTCTGTTCTTCCTGTTCTCACAGTCTCTCTTCTTCCTGGCCTCTCAGTCCCTGTTCTTCGTGTTCTCTCAGTCTCTGTTCTTCCTGTTCTCTCAGTCTCTGTTCTTCCTGTTCTTCCTGTTCTCTCAGTCTCTGTTCTTCGTGTTCTCTCAGTCCTTGTTCTTCCTGTTCTTCGTGTTCTCTCAGTCCCTGTTCTTCGTGTTCTCTCAGTCCCTGTTCTTCGTGTTCTCTCAGTCTCTGTTCTTCGTGTTCTCTCAGTCTCTGTTCTTCCTGTTCTCTCAGTCTCTGTTCTTCCTGTTCTCTCAGTCTCTGTTTATCGTGTTCTCTCAGTCTCTGTTTTTCGTGTTCTCTGTCTCTGTTATTCCTGTTCTCTCAGTCCCTGTTCTTCGTGTTCTTTCAGTGTCTGTTCTTCCTGTTCTCTCAGTCTCTGTTCTTCCTGTTCTCTCAGTCTCTGCTCTTCGTGTTCTCTCAGTCTCTGTTCTTCGTGTTCTTTCAGTGTCTGTTCTTCCTGTTCTCTCAGTCTCTGTTCTTCCTGTTCTCTCAGTCTCTGTTCTTCCTGTTCTTTGTGTTCTCTCAGTCCCTGTTCTTCCTGTTCTCTCAATCCCTGTTCTTCCTGCTCTCTCAGTCTCTGTTCTTCCTGTTCTCACAGTCCCTGTTCTTCGTGTTCTCTCAGTCCCTGTTCTTCCTGTTCTTCGTGTTTTCTCTATCTCTCTTCTTCGTGTTCTCTCAGCTCCTGTTCTTCGTGTTCTCCTTGTCTCTGTTCTTCCTGTTCTCTCAGTCTCTGTTCTTCCTGTTCTTCCTGTTCTCTCAGTCTCTGATCTTCGTGTTCTCTCAGTCCGTGTTCTTCGTGTTCTCTCAGTCTCTGTTCTTCTTGTTCTCTCAGTCTCTGTTCTTCCTGTTCTCTCAGTCTCTGTTCTTCCTGTTCTCTCAGTCTCTGTTCTTCCTGTTCTCTCAGTCTCTGTTCTTCCTGTTCTTCGTGTTCTCTCAGTCCCTGTTCTTCGTGTTCTCTCAGCTCCTGTTCTTCGTGTTCTCCTTGTCTCTGTTCTTCCTGTTCTCTCAGTCTCTGTTCTTCCTGTTCTCTCAGTCTCTGATCTTCGTGTTCTCTCAGTCCGTATTCTTCGTGTTCTTCGTGTTCTCTCAGTCCCTGTTCTTCCTGTTCTCTCAGTCCCTGTTCTTCGTGTTCTCTCAGTCCCTGTTCTTCGTGTTCTCTCAGTCTCTGTTCTTCCTGTTCTTCGTGTTCTCTCAGTCTCTGTTCTTCTTGTTCTCTCAGTCTCTGTTCTTCCTGTTCTCTCAGTCTCTGTTCTTCCCGTTCTCTCAGTCTCTGTTCTTCCTGTTCTCTCAGTCCCTGTTCTTCGTGTTCTCTCAGTCTCTTCGTCGTGTTCTCTCAGTCCCTTTTCTTCATGTTCTCTCAGTCCCTGTTCTTCATGTTCTCTCAGTCCCTGTTCTTCGTGTTCTCTCATTCCTTTTTCTTCGTGTTCTCTCAGTCCCTGTTCTTCGTGTTCTCTCAGTCTCTGTTCTTCCTGTTCTCTCAGTCTCTGTTCTTCCTGTTCTCTCAGTCTCTGTTCTTCCTGTTCTCTCAGTCTCTATTCTTCGTGTTCTCTCAGTCCCTGTTCTTCGTGTTCTCTCAGTCTCTGTTCTTCCTGTTCTCTCAGTCTCTGTTCTTCCTGTTCTCTCAGTCTCTGTTCTTCGTGTTCTCTCAGTCCCTGTTCTTCGTGTTCTCTCAGTCCCTGTTCTTCGTGTTCTCTCAGTCCCTGTTCTTCGTGTTCTCTCAGTCTCTGTTCTTCCTGTTCTTCCTGTTCTCTCAGTCTCTGTTCTTCCTGTTCTCTCAGTCCCTGTTCTTCGTGTTCTCTCAGTCCCTGTTCTTCCTGTTCTCTCAGTCCCTGTTCTTCATGTTCTCTCAGTCCCTGTTCTTCGTGTTCTCTCATTCCCTTTTCTTCGTGTTCTCTCAGTCGCTGTTCTTCGTGTTCTCTCAGTCCCTGTTCTTCCTGTTCTTCGTGTTCTCTCAGTCCCTGTTCCTCGTGTTCTCTCATTCCCTTTTCTTCATGTTCTCTCAGTCCCTGTTCTTCGTGTTCTCTCAGTCCCTGTTCTTCGTGTTCTCTCAGTCTCTTCTTCGTGTTCTCTCAGTCTCTGTTCTTCGTGTTCTCTCAGTCCCTGTTCTTCCTGTTCTCTCAGTCCCTGTTCTTCGTGTTCTCTCAGTCCCTGTTCTTCGTGTTCTCTCAGTCCCTGTTCTTCGTGTTCTCTCAGTCTCTTCTTCGTGTTCTCTCAGTCTCTGTTCTTCGTGTTCTCTCAGTCTCTGTTCTTCCTGTTCTTCGTGTTCTCTCAGTCCCTTTTCTTCATGTTCTCTCAGTCCCTGTTCTTCGTGTTCTCTCAGTCTCTTCGTCGTGTTCTCTCAGTCCCTTTTCTTCATGTTCTCTCAGTCCCTGTTCTTCATGTTCTCTCAGTCCCTGTTCTTCGTGTTCTCTCGGTCTCTGTTCTTCCTGTTCTCTCAGTCTCTGTTCTTCCTGTTCTTCGTGTTCTCCCAGTCTCTGTTCTTCCTGTTCTCTCAGTCTCTGTTCTTCCTGTTCTCTCAGTCTCTGTTCTTCCTGTTCTCTCAGTCCCTGTTCTTCCTGTTGTCTCAGTCTCTGTCCTTCCTCTTCTCTCAGTCTCTGTTTTTCGTGTTCTCTGTCTCTGTTATTCCTGTTCTCTCAGTCCCTGTTCTTCGTGTTCTCTCAGTCCCTGTTCTTCGTGTTCTCTCAGTCCCTGTTCTTCATGTTCTCTCAGTCCCTTTTCTTCGTGTTCTCTCAGTCCCTGTTCTTCGTGTTCTCTCAGTCTCTGTTCTTCCTGTTCTTCCTGTTCTCTCAGTCCCTGTTCTTCGTGTTCTCTCATTCCCTTTTCTTCTCGTGTTCTCTCAGTCTCTGTTCTTCGTGTTCTCTCAGTCTCTGTTCTTCGTGTTCTCCCAGTCTCTGTTCTTCCTGTTCTTCCTGTTCTCTCAGTCTCTGTTCTTCCTGTTCTCTCAGTCTCTGTTCTTCCTGTTCTTCGTGTTCTCTCAGTCCCTGTTCTTCGTGTTCTCTCAGCTCCTGTTCTTCGTGTTCTCCTTGTCTCTGTTCTTCTTGTTCTCTCAGTCTCTGTTCTTCCTGTTCTCTCAGTCTCTGTTCTTCCTGTTCTCTCAGTCCCTGTTCTTCCTGTTCTCTCAGTCTCTGTTCTTCCTGTTCTTCGTGTTCTCTCAGTCCCTGTTCTTCGTGTTCTCTCAGTCGCTGTTCTTCGTGTTCTCTCAGTCTCTGTTCTTCCTGTTCTCTCAGTCTCTGTTCTTCATGTTCTCTCAGTCCCTGTTCTTCCTGTTCTGTCAGTCCCTTTTCTTCGTGTTCTCTCAGTCTCTGATCTTCGTTTTCTGTCAGTTCGTGTTCTTCGTGTTCTCCTTGTCTCTGTTCTTCTTGTTCTCTCAGTCTCTGTTCTTCCTGTTCTCTCAGTCTCTGTTCTTCCTGTTCTCTCAGTCCCTGTTCTTCCTGTTCTCTCAGTCTCTGATCTTCGTGTTCTCTCAGTCCGTGTTCTTCGTGTTCTCTCAGTCTCTGTTCTTCTTGTTCTCTCAGTCTCTGTTCTTCCTGTTCTCTCAGTCTCTGTTCTTCCTGTTCTCTCAGTCTCTGTTCTTCCTGTTCTTCGTGTTCTCTCAGTCCCTGTTCTTCGTGTTCTCTCAGCTCCTGTTCTTCGTGTTCTCCTTGTCTCTGTTCTTCTTGTTCTCTCAGTCTCTGTTCTTCCTGTTCTCTCAGTCTCTGTTCTTCCTGTTCTCTCAGTCCCTGTTCTTCCTGTTCTCTCAGTCCCTGTTCTTCGTGTTCTCTCAGTCTCTGTTCTTCCTGTTCTCTCAGTCTCTGTTCTTCCTGTTCTCTCAGTCCCTGTTCTTCCTGTTCTCTCAGTCCCTGTTCTTCGTGTTCTCTCAGTCCCTGTTCTTCGTGTTCTCTCAGTCTCTGTTCTTCCTGTTCTTCTTGTTCTCTCAGTCTCTGTTCTTCCTGTTCTCTCAGTCTCTGTTCTTCCCGTTCTCTCAGTCTCTGTTCTTCTTGTTCTCTCAGTCTCTGTTCTTCCTGTTCTCTCAGTCTCTGTTCTTCCTGTTCTCTCAGTCTCTGTTCTTCCTGTTCTTCCTGTTCTCTCAGTCCCTGTTCTTCGTGTTCTCTCAGTCTCTGTTCTTCCTGTTCTCTCAGTCTCTGATCTTCGTGTTCTCTCAGTCTCTGTTCTTCTTGTTCTCTCAGTCTCTGTTCTTCCTGTTCTCTCAGTCTCTGTTCTTCCTGTTCTCTCAGTCTCTGTTCTTCCTGTTCTCTCAGTCTCTGTTCTTCGTGTTCTCTCAGTCTCTGTTCTTCCTGTTCTTCTTGTTCTCTCAGTCTCTGTTCTTCCTGTTCTCTCAGTCTCTGTTCTTCCTGTTCTCTCAGTCTCTGTTCTTCCTGTTCTCTCAGTCTCTGTTCTTCCTGTTCTCTCAGTCTCTGTTCTTCCTGTTCTTCGTGTTCTCTCAGTCCCTGTTCTTCGTGTTCTCTCAGTCGCTGTTCTTCGTGTTCTCTCAGTCCCTGTTCTTCCTGTTCTCTTAGTCTCTGTTCTTCTTGTTCTCTCAGTCTCTGTTCTTCCTGTTCTCTCAGTCTCTGTTCTTCCTGTTCTCTCAGTCTCTGTTTTTCCTGTTCTCTCAGTCTCTGATCTTCGTGTTCTCTCAGTCCCTGTTCTTCCTGTTCTTCATGTTCTCTCAGTCCCTGTTCTTCGTGTTCTCTCATTCCTTTTTCTTCATGTTCTCTCAGTCCCTGTTCTTCGTGTTCTCTCAGTCCCTGTTCTTCCTGTTCTCTCAGTCCCTGTTCTTCGTGTTCTCTCAGTCCCTGTTCTTCGTGTTCTCTCAGTCCCTGTTCTTCCTGTTCTCACAGTCTCTCTTCTTCCTGGCCTCTCAGTCCCTGTTCTTCCTGTTCTCTCAGTCCCTGCTCTTCCTGTTCTTCGTGTTTTCTCTATCTCTCTTCTTCGTGTTCTCTCAGCTCCTGTTCTTCGTGTTCTCCTTGTCTCTGTTCTTCCTGTTCTCTCAGTCTCTGTTCTTCCTGTTCTTCCTGTTCTCTCAGTCTCTGATCTTCGTGTTCTCTCAGTCCGTGTTCTTCGTGTTCTCTCAGTCTCTGTTCTTCTTGTTCTCTCAGTCTCTGTTCTTCCTGTTCTCTCAGTCTCTGTTCTTCCTGTTCTCTCAGTCTCTGTTCTTCCTGTTCTCTCAGTCTCTGTTCTTCCTGTTCTTCGTGTTCTCTCAGTCCCTGTTCTTCGTGTTCTCTCAGCTCCTGTTCTTCCTGTTCTCTCAGTCTCTGTTCTTCCTGTTCTCTCAGTCTCTGTTCTTCTTGTTCTCTCAGTCTCTGTTCTTCTTGTTCTCTCAGTCTCTGTTCTTCCTGTTCTCTCAGTCTCTGTTCTTCCTGTTCTCTCAGTCCCTGTTCTTCCTGTTCTCTCAGTCCCTGTTCTTCGTGTTCTCTCTGTCCCTGTTCTTCCTGTTCTTCGTGTTCTCTCAGTCTCTCTTCTTCCTGTTCTCTCAGTCCCTGTTCTTCCTGTTCTTCGTGTTCTCTCAGTCCCTGTTCTTCGTGTTCTCTCAGTCTCTGTTCTTCCTGTTCTCTCAGTCCATGTTCTTCCTGTTCTCTCAGTCCCTGTTCTTCCTGTTCTTCGTGTTCTCTCAGTCTCTGTTCTTCATGTTCTCTCAGTCTCCGTTCTTCCTGTTCTGTCAGTCTCTGTTCTTCCTGTTCTCTCAGTCCCTGTTCTTCCTGTTCTTCGTGTTCTCTCAATCCCTGTTCTTCGTGTTCTCTCAGTCCCTGTTCTTCCTGTTCTCTCAGTCCCTGTTCTTCCTGTTCTTCCTGTTCTCTCTATCCCTGTTCTTCCTGTTCTCTCAGTCTCTGTTCTTCCTGTTCTTCCTGTTCTCTCAGTCTCTCTTCTTCCTGTTCTCTCAGTCCCTGTTCTGCCTGTTCTTCGTGTTTTTTCTGTCTCTGTTCTTCCTGTTCTTCATGTTCTCTCAGTCTCTGTTCTTCCTGTTCTCTCAATCCCTGTTCTTCGTGTTCTCAGTCTCTGCTCTTCGTGTTCTCTCAGTCTCTTCTTCCTGTTCTCTCAGTCTCTGTTCTTCGTGTTCTCTCAATCCCTGTTCTTCGTGTTCTCTCAGTCCCTGTTCTTCGTGTTCTCTCAGTCCCTGTTCTTCCTGTTCTCACAGTCTCTCTTCTTCCTGTTCTCTCAGTCTCTGTTCTTCCTGTTCTCTCAGTCCCTGTTCTTCCTGTTCTTCATGTTTTTTCTGTCTCTCTTCTTCCTGTTTTCTCAGTCCTTGTTCTTCCTGTTCTCTCAGTCTCTGTTCTTCCTGTTCTCTCAGTCTCTGTTCTTCCTGTTCTTCCTGTTCTCTCAGTCTCTGTTCTTCCTGTTCTCTCAGTCCCTGTTCTTCCTGTTCTTCGTGTTCTCTCAGTCCCTGTTCTTCCTGTTCTTCGTGTTCTCTCAGTCCCTGTTCTTCGTGTTCTCTCAGTCTCTGTTCTTCCTGTTCTCTCAGTCTCTGTTCTTCCTGTTCTTCATGTTCTCTCAGTCTCTGTTCTTCCTGTTCTCTCAGTCCCTGTTCTTCGTGTTCTCAGTCTCTGCTCTTCGTGTTCTCTCAGTCTCTTCTTCCTGTTCTTCCTGTTCTCTCAGTCCCTGTTCTTCCTGTTCTCTCAGTCCCTGTTCTTCCTGTTCTCTCAGTCTCTGATCTTCGTGTTCTCTCAGTCGTGTTCTCTCAGTCCCTGTTCTTCGTGTTCTCTCAGTCTCTGTTCTTCCTGTTCTCTCAGTCTCTGTTCTTCCTGTTCTCTCAGTCTCTGTTCTTCCTGTTCTCTCAGTCTCTGTTCTTCCTGTTCTCTCAGTCTCTGTTCTTCCTGTTCTCTCCGTCTCTGTTCTTCGTGTTCTTCCTGTTCTTCCTGTTCTCTCGGTCCCTGTTCTTCCTGTTTTCGCAGTCCCTGTTCTTCGTGTTCTCTCAGTCTCTGTTCTTCCTGTTCTCTCAGTCTCTGTTCTTCCCGTTCTCTCAGTCTCTGTTCTTCTTGTTCTCTCAGTCTCTGTTCTTCCTGTTCTCTCAGTCTCTGTTCTTCCTGTTCTCTCAGTCTCTGTTCTTCCTGTTCTCTCAGTCTCTGTTCTTCCTGTTCTTCGTGTTCTCACAATCCCTGTTCTTCCTGTTCTCTCAGTCCCTGTTCTTCCTGTTCTCACAGTCTCTCTTCTTCCTGTTCTCTCAGTCCCTGTTCTTCCTGTTCTCACAGTCTCTCTTCTTCCTGTTCTCTCAGTCCCTGTTCTTCCTGATTTCTCAGTCCCTGTTCTTCCTGTTCTCTCAGTCTCTGTTCTTCCTGTTCTTCCTGTTCTCTCAGTCCCTGTTCTTCGTGTTCTCTCAGTCTCTGTTCTTCCTGTTCTCTCAGTCTCTGTTCTTCCTGTTCTTCCTGTTCTGTCAGTCCCTGTTCTTCGTGTTCTCTCAGTCTCTGTTCTTCGTGTTCTCTCAGTCTCTGTTCTTCCTGTTTCTCAGTCTCTCTTCTTCCTGTTCTCTCAGTCCCTGTTCTTCCTGTTCTCTCAGTCCATGTTCTTCCTGTTCTCTCAGTCCCTGTTCTTCCTGTTCTCTCAGTCCCTGTTCTTCCTGTTCTCTCAGTCCCTGTTCTTCCTGTTCTCTCAGTCCCTGTTCTTCCTGTTCTCTCAGTCCCTGTTCTTCCTGTTCTCTCAGTCCCTGTTCTTCCTGTTCTCTCAGTCTCTCTTCTTCCTGTTTTCTCAGTCCCTGTTCTTCCTGTTCTCTCAGTCTCTGTTCTTCCTGTTCTTCCTGTTCTCTCAGTCTCTCTTCTTCCTGTTCTCTCAGTCCCTGTTCTTCCTGTTCTCTCAGTCCCTCTTCTTCCTGTTCTCTCAGTCCCTGTTCTTCCTGTTCTTCGTGTTTTTTCTGTCTCTGTTCTTCCTGTTTTCTCAGTCCCTGTTCTTCCTGCTTTCTCAGTCCCTGTTCTTCCTGTTCTCTCAGTCCCTGTTCTTCCTGTTCCCTCTATCCCTGTTCTTCCTGTTCTCTCAGTCTCTGTTCTTCCTGTTCTTCCTGTTTCTCAGTCTCTCTTCTTCCTGTTCTCTCAGTCCCTGTTCTTCCTGTTCTCTCAGTCCATGTTCTTCCTGTTCTCTCAGTCCCTGTTCTTCGTGTTCTCTCAGTCCCTGTTCTTCCTGTTCTTCGTGTTCTCTCAGTCCCTGTTCTTCGTGTTCTCTCAGTCTCTGTTCTTCCTGTTCTCTCAGTCCATGTTCTTCCTGTTCTCTCAGTCCCTGTTCTTCCTGTTCTTCGTGTTCTCTCAGTCTCTGTTCTTCGTGTTCTCTCAGTCTCTGTTCTTCCTGTTCTTCATGTTCTCTCAGTCTCTGTTCTTCCTGTTCTCTCAGTCCCTGTTCTTCGTGTTCTCAGTCTCTGCTCTTCGTGTTCTCTCAGTCCATGTTCTTCCTGTTCTCTCAGTCCCTGTTCTTCCTGTTCCCTCTATCCCTGTTCTTCCTGTTCTCTCTGTCCCTGTTCTTCCTGTTCTTCGTGTTCTCTCAGTCTCTCTTCTTCCTGTTCTCTCAGTCCCTGTTCTTCCTGTTCTTCGTGTTTTTTCTGTCTCTGTTCTTCCTGTTTTCTCAGTCCCTGTTCTTCCTGTTCTCTCAGTCCCTGTTCTTCCTGTTCTCTCAGTCCCTGTTCTTCCTGTTCTTCGTGTTCTCTCAGTCCCTGTTCTTCGTGTTCTCTCAGTCTCTGTTCTTCCTGTTCTTCGTGTTCTCTCAGTCTCTGTTCTTCCTGTTCTCTCAGTCTCTGTTCTTCCCGTTCTCTCAGTCTCTGTTCTTCCTGTTCTCTCAGTCTCTGTTCTTCCTGTTCTCTCAGTCTCTGTTCTTCCTGTTCTTCGTGTTCTCCCAGTCTCTGTTCTTCCTGTTCTTCCTGTTCTCTCAGTCTCTGATCTTCGTGTTCTCTCAGTCCCTGTTCTTCGTGTTCTCTCAGTCCCTGTTCTTCATGTTCTTTGTGTTCTCTCAGTCTCTGTTCTTCTTGTTCTCTCAGTCTCTGTTCTTCCTGTTCTCTCAGTCTCTGTTCTTCCTGTTCTCTCAGTCTCTGTTCTTCCTGTTCTTTGTGTTCTCTCAGTCCCTGTTCTTCCTGTTCTCTCAGTCTCTGTTCTTCCTGTTCTCTCAGTCTCTGTTCTTCCTGTTCTCTCAGTCCCTGTTCTTCCTGTTCTCTCAGTCCCTGTTCTTCGTGTTCTCTCAGTCCCTGTTCTTCGTGTTCTCTCAGTCTCTGTTCTTCCTGTTCTTCATGTTCTCTCAGTCTCTGTTCTTCCTGTTCTCTCAGTCCCTGTTCTTCGTGTTCTCAGTCTCTGCTCTTCGTGTTCTCTCAGTCTCTTCTTCCTGTTCTCTCAGTCTCTGTTCTTCCTGTTCTCTCAGTCCCTGTTCTTCGTGTTCTCAGTCTCTGCTCTTCGTGTTCTCTCAGTCTCTGTTCTTCCTGTTCTTCATGTTCTCTCAGTCTCTGTTCTTCCTGTTCTCTCAGTCCCTGTTCTTCGTGTTCTCAGTCTCTGCTCTTCGTGTTCTCTCAGTCTCTTCTTCCTGTTCTTCCTGTTCTCTCAGTCCCTGTTCTTCCTGTTCTCTCTGTCCTTGTTGTTCGTGTTCTCTCTGTCCCTGTTCTTCCTGTTCTTCGTGTTCTCTCAGTCTCTCTTCTTCCTGTTCTCTCAGTCCCTGTTCTTCCTGTTCTCTCAGTCCCTGTTCTTCCTGTTCTCTCAGTCCCTGTTCTTCCTGTTCTCTCAGTCTCTCTTCTTCCTGTTTTCTCAGTCCTTGTTCTTCCTGTTCTCTCAGTCTCTGTTCTTCCTGTTCTTCCTGTTCTCTCAGTCTCTCTTCTTCCTGTTCTCTCAGTCCCTGTTCTTCCTGTTCTCACAGTCTCTCTTCTTCCTGTTCTTTCAGTCCCTGTTCTTCCTGTTCTCACAGTCTCTCTTCTTCCTGGCCTCTCAGTCCCTGTTCTTCGTGTTCTCTCAGTCTCTGTTCTTCCTGTTCTCTCAGTCTCTGTTCTTCCTGTTCTCTCAGTCTCTGTTCTTCCTGTTCTTCCTGTTCTTCCTGTTCTCTCAGTCCCTGTTCTTCCTGTTCTCTCAGTCCCTGTTCTTCCTGTTCTTCGTGTTCTCTCAGTCCCTGTTCTTCCTGTTCTTCGTGTTCTCTCAGTCTCTGTTCTTCCTGTTCTCTCAGTCTCTGTTTATCGTGTTCTCTCAGTCTCTGTTTTTCGTGTTCTCTGTCTCTGTTATTCCTGTTCTCTCAGTCCCTGTTCTTCGTGTTCTCTCAGTCTCTGTTCTTCGTGTTCTTTCAGTGTCTGTTCTTCCTGTTCTTCCTGTTCTCTCAGTCTCTGTTCTTCGTGTTCTCTCAGTCTCTGTTCTTCCTGTTCTCTCAGTCTCTGTTCTTCCTGTTCTCTCAGTCTCTGTTCTTCCTGTTCTTCCTGTTCTCTCAGTCTCTGTTCTTTGTGTTCTCTCAGTCTCTGTTCTTCGTGTTCTCTCAGTCTCTGTTCTTCGTGTTCTCTCAGTCTCTGTTCTTCGTGCTCTCTCAGTCTCTGTTCTTCCTGTTCTTCCTGTTCTCTCAGTCTCTCTTCTTCCTGTTCTCTCAGTCTCTGTTCTTCCTGTTATTCCTGTTCTCTCAGTCTCTCTTCTTCCTGTTCTCTCAGTCTCTGTTCTTCGTGTTCTCTCAGTCTCTGTTCTTCCTGTTCTTCGTGTTCTCTCAGTCCCTGTTCTTCGTGTTCTCTCAGTCCCTGTTCTTCCTGTTCTTCCTGTTCTCTCAGTCTCTGTTCTTCCTGTTCTCTCAGTCTCTGTTCTTCCTGTTCTTCCTGTTCTCTCAGTCTCTGTTTTTCGTGTTCTCTGTCTCTGTTATTCCTGTTCTCTCAGTCCCTGTTCTTCGTGTTCTCTCAGTCTCTGTTTTTCGTGTTCTCTGTCTCTGTTATTCCTGTTCTCTCAGTCCCTGTTCTTCGTGTTCTCTCAGTCTCTGTTCTTCGTGTTCTTTCAGTGTCTGTTCTTCCTGTTCTCTCAGTCTCTGTTCTTCCTGTTCTCTCAGTCTCTGTTCTTCCTGTTCTCTCAGTCTCTGTTCTTCCTGTTCTTTTTGTTCTCTCAGTCTCTGTTCTTCCTGTTCTCTCAGTCTCTGTTCTTCCTGTTCTTTTTGTTCTCTCAGTCCCTGTTCTTCCTGTTCTCTCAGTCCCTGTTCTTCCTGTTCTTTTTGTTCTCTCAGTCTCTGTTCTTCCTGTTCTCTCAGTCTCTGTTCTTCCTGTTCTCTCAGTCTCTGTTCTTCCTGTTCTTTTTGTTCTCTCAGTCTCTGTTCTTCCTGTTCTCTCAGTCTCTGTTCTTCCTGTTCTCTCAGTCTCTGTTCTTCCTGTTCTTTTTGTTCTCTCAGTCCTTGTTCTTCCTGTTCTCTCAGTCCCTGTTCTTCCTGTTCTTCGTGTTCTCTCTGTCTCTCTTCTTCCTGTTCTCTCAGTCCCTGTTCTGCCTGTTCTCTCAGTCTCTCTTCTTCCTGTTCTCTCAGTCCCTGTTCTTCCTGTTCTTCGTGTTTTTTCTGTCTGTTCTTCCTGTTTTCTCAGTCCCTGTTCTTCCTGTTCTCTCAGTCCCTGTTCTTCCTGTTCTCTCTATCCCTGTTCGTCCTGTTCTCTCAGTCTCTGTTCTTCCTGTTCTTCCTGTTCTCTCAGTCTCTCTTCTTCCTGTTCTCTCAGTCCCTGTTCTTCCTGTTCTCTCAGTCCCTGTTCTTCCTGTTTTCTCAGTCCCTGTTCTTCCCGTTCTCTCAGTCTCTGTTCTTCCTGTTCTTCCTGTTCTCTCAGTCCCTGTTCTTCGTGTTCTCTCAGTCTCTGTTCTTCCTGTTCTCTCAGTCTCTGTTCTTCCTGTTCTCTCAGTCTCTGTTCTTCCTGTTCTTCCTGTTCTCTCAGTCCCTGTTCTTCGTGTTCTCTCAGTCTCTGTTCTTCGTGTTCTCTCAGTCTCTGTTCTTCCTGTTCTCTCAGTCTCTGTTCTTCCTGTTCTCTCAGTCCCTGTTCTTCGTGTTCTCTCAGTCCCTGTTCTTCGTGTTCTCTCAGTCCCTGTTCTTCGTGTTCTCTCAGTCCCTGTTCTTCCTGTTCTCTCAGTCTCTGTTCTTTCTGTTCTTCCTGTTCTCTCAGTCCCTGTTCTTCCTGTTCTCTCAGTCCCTGTTCTTCGTGTTTTCTCTGTCTCTGTTCTTCA
The DNA here is from genome assembly GCF_056783735.1 of Eptatretus burgeri. Taxonomy (NCBI): domain Eukaryota; kingdom Metazoa; phylum Chordata; class Myxini; order Myxiniformes; family Myxinidae; genus Eptatretus; species Eptatretus burgeri. The sequence continues at coordinate 22,221,352 of NC_140973.1, forward strand.
TGTTCTCTCAGTCTCCGTTCTTCGTGTTCTCTCAGTCTCTGTTCTTCCTGTTCTCACAGTCCCTGTTCTTCGTGTTTTCTCTGTCTCTGTTCTTCGTGTTCTCTCAGTCTCTGTTCTTCATGTTCTCTCAGTCTCCGTTCTTCCTGTTCTGTCAGTCTCTGTTCTTCCTGTTCTCTCAGTCTCCGTTCTTCCTGTTCTCTCAGTCTCTGTTCTTCTTGTTTTCTCTGTCTCTGTTCTTCGTGTTCTCTCAGTCTCTGTTCTTCCTGTTCTCACAGTCCCTGTTCTTCGTGTTCTCTCAGTCTCTGTTCTTCCTGTTCTCTCAGTCTCTGTTCTTCGTGTTCTCATAGTCCCTGTTCTTCCTGTTCTCTCAGTCCCTGTTCTTCCTGTTCTCTCAGTCCCTGTTCTTCCTGTTCTCTCAGTCCCTGTTCTTCCTGTTCTCTCAGTCCCTGTTCTTCCTGTTCTCTCAGTCTCCGTTATTCCTGTTCTCTGTGTTGTTCTTCTCGTTCTCTTTGTCTTCCTTGTTTTTCCTGTTCTCTCAGTCTCTGTTCTTCCTGTTCTCTCAGTCTATCTTCTTCCTTTATTTTTCTTAGCTCTTCTTCATGCTTTTTCATCTCGTCTTCCTCATCGTTTTCTCGTGACTTCTTCCTTGCTTTTCCTCTGCTGTTCTTCCATGGTTTTCTTTCCTTTTTGTCCATACCTTTTCCTCATGTCTTTGTTGTGCGTGTTTTTCCCGCACCTCTTGTTAACTGAGGTGAATTAATCACTCTCTTTGTTTTGCATCTTCCTTTTGGTGCATCTGTTCACTTTTTCCTGGAGTTTTTCTCTGTCAGCCACAATGTTTCTCGCTCTATTCGTTGTTCCTTTCCCTGTTCCTTCTCCAACTCTTGTTTGGCTAACAACACCTTGTTTTCTTTCATTCGCTGAGCTTTCTCTTCCTTTATTTTGTGCATCTCTCCTCGTTCATTTTCTTTGTACCTCTTCAAACAGTGGCTGCTCTTCCTCTTCCTTTTTTTCTGTTGATGTTTTCCAGGCCACATTGAAAACTGCAAGAAATAAAGACAATGTTTCTAAGTTCAAACTAAAGTGAAGAACAAAGCACAAAATGTATGTTTTTGTAAAACACAAAAAACATGTTCCAGGAATACTGCGTTATTATAGGATACAATACATTGAATCTGCAGAGGTAACTTAAACAAGGTTAAAAGGATGGCTGCGGAATGAGGAAACCAAGACATAAAATTGGCAAATACTTGTTGTAACGAACATAAAGAGAGAAACCATTGTGAAGACTAAAAAACATCGAAGAAGAAGAAGAGGTAAACCAAATGTGATCGATCTCCTTTGAATGGCTCAAAGTTCATGGTGAGTGGTTTAAGATTTCACCAAGTAAATACCCAAGGTCATAATTGCTAAATGAACACAATATTGTTTATCCTGAAACACATCCCACATAGAATCTATTCTGGACAATGACCCAAGGAATGATTCTTATGAAAGACAGAATGACATCTTTTGTGTCACCGTGACAGCTGTGCCCCATGGCTGAACATCACCTTACAAGGAGAGTATGTTCCCGCTCTGATACCCCCTGCTATCACTGGATAAGACATTATTTTGTCGAAGTTGATTATTCATAAAAATTAATTATAAAATAGTTTAACATCTCTGTGCTATCTTATCCTTTTGGATGATGGTGTTATAATATTGATGAAAAAGTAGTGTTTCTTACCAGTGGATGCAGCACTTTTTGGTTTTTCGCAGCGTCTCGCGTAGCGAATGCCAACGCTGCTCATCGAGAGCTCGGCGTTGTTGTTGTTCTTCTTCTTCTTCTTGTGAAGACAAAACCTTAACCTCTAGGACTCAGCTCTTGTATATACAAGATCTGGATCTCTTTAAATACTAAGCACATGTACACATCCTCGCATTGACGGTGCCTTTTGAGAGCGTATATCATGAACTTTTAAATATATTCGGACATTTGCTTTAAAGTTTCGAAAAGTTCACGTTACTATTTAAAGATTATTCTATTTATCGTATTGTAATTTCGTAAATACATTATTTATTTCGTAAATACACGATATATCGTAAATACATTATGACGGGTCTTGCGATTGGCTTAATCAAGGCACGTGACGAAATATCGGAAGTTGTTTTTTTTTAACCGACAAAACCTTAAGGACGCTGCTCTTGGACACATTTGTCCTTGTTTTTCATCTCTTCTTCTTGAAACAGCACGAATTGTTCAAAATAAATTACTGCTAAGACAGAGGATGGCAATCGCGACTATCCAGATATCGTGACCTGATAATCCATTACTCCTTCATCAACAGCACCAATTTGGAAAATCTGTGGCAAAACACAGGGGCTGCATAATTTTTTATGACATTGGAAGTTAAACTAAACAATATTTTTATGATAGGAAAAAAAAGGTTTGATTTTACAAAATTAAAACATCAAACAATGCCAGTGGGAAAACATGGTGGACGGACACACACACACACACACACACACACACACACACACACACACACACACACACACACACACACACACACACACACACACACACACACACACACACACACACACACACACACACACACACACACACACACACACCGTGACTTACCGCCTCCCTCTCACCTGGGATGGAAATAATACATCAGTTTGGATGACTGTGAAGGCTTAGCCGAAAAAGGCAGCTTTGATGGGATGAAATGTGCATAAGGCACCTGATATCACGCCGTTTGACGTGCGTTTGTGACGTGGCCTGGCCCTGCCACTTGACAGGACTTGGCGACCTCATGCTGCCAGGAGAGAAGGCCTAAGCTTTGGTGAACTCCCTCTCGCACATACGTCTGCCAACCTGTACAGTTTCGGTTTTGTATCCCACTGATAGGCCAGATCTGGATCCAGACCTGAACCAAAATCGACTCGGCTTGTTCTTGTCACTTACCAAACTCATCCCCCAAGTTTTGTTATAACCTGTCCACAACTTTTTGAAATAAGATGCTATATATTGTGTTTGGCCATATCTCTCAATCGTGAAGAATCACTTTGAAAAATATTTAAAATTCTTGTATCCGGATTTGGATTTTCAATTCATCCTTATGGTAAACCAAAAACTAAAACCATGGGAAACCAGAATCGAACCAATTCGTCCTGATCACACAAACAACCTGTCCACCAAGTTTTGTCTGAATGCATCCATAATGTTTTGAGATATCATGTTATATATCGGTTTTTTTGAGCCCTATCACTCTCAATGGTGAAGAATCAGTGAAAAATTTTTATCGGATCCGGACTGGATCTTCACCAAAATCGAATAAATTCTTCCTTGTCATAAATCCAACCTAACATCAAATCTGGTTTAATAGTTTTTTTAATTTTCGAAGTGATTCTTCACCATTGAGAGATTGAGCCAAAAAACGATATATGTAGCATGACATTTCAAAAAGTTTTGGACGGGTTATGATGAAACTTTGTGGATGAGTTGGTTAGGTGACAAGAACAAGTCGATTCGATTTTGGTTATCGTCTGGATTCAGATCCACCCTATCAGTGGGATACAAAATGTAAAGTGCTAAGCCTGGTGGAGGTATGCGCTCTACCGAGTGCCATTCTAGTACACTTTATGCTCGCATTACCTGAGATATTAGTACCACCTTGTGCTATAATATCTGTTACCTGTTACCTGTTATGATTGATTCTTTTATCAGTCTATGCGTAAATCCTCATGAATGGAATGGAAGAGAAACATTTTGTTTTGTAAATTGATCGTGGGTTACTTTCCATCTCGTAAGGGGTTTTGACGATTCTAAAACGGGTCTGCAAGTTTTCATAAAAAAAAGATGGGCCAAACCCATGAAATGTGGGTCACTTGCCATCTATGCAAGTGTGCAAACAATTGCAGAAATCATTAAAGGCTCTCCAGCTGGGCCTGTCATGTTCTCAAGTGACAAAGATTCTGAAGTTCGTTTTAACTGTTGCAGTGACAACTACATCAGCTGGGAAATCATTTCCTCAACCAGAGACGTGCAAACTCATTTGAGATCAACAATGACCTATTGTAGTCACTAATATCTGGTTGATAGTGTTGACTTAAAGGTTGTGGCAAAAAACGTTGCCAGTGCTAAAGATTGAAGAAATAAGTTATTTCGAGAATATTGTTGCAAGCGTTGAATAGGTGGTAGACATTCTGAGGGTTGTAACATGATTTGGTGATCTCCTACGTACATTGAAGTGTGTTCTATCCGTGTTTTGTACAGGTCATTTTTGAATTAGTTGGGTGGTGGAATGGCTGGCTGTCCAGGGTGGGGGAAACCTGGGAATATAAAAGAGTCATGGCAAATGCTATACGAAACTCAATCTTTGTTCATTGCAATCAGCCACTGCATTGAACGAAGATTTGTCATCTTTTTGCCATCATGCCCTGTGGTGAATGGCTAACTTAGTGATCTGCTCCTGTGTGGCAGTGCTCCTTCTGGACTTGGGGTTCCCAGTGCAAGGCCTGAGCTAAAGAAAGACCTTTTGGAATGACCTAGAACCGTGTAATTTCTACAGTTTGTCGTACATACCAGGAAGCAGAACCAATCCTGCAGGCATCTTGCACTGCCACCCATCGTACCCGGGGTGAGATACACATGTTTCTGCTTGAACCTATCGTGCCTCCAAAGGGCCAGAGTGTGCTTGAGCTGATGCGCTATGAAGCAGGCTCACTGATGTTGCGAACTGGTGTTCCTCATCCCTAGTGATACATTGTCCCTGCTCCCATAAAATAATGATGTAGTGATTTGAAGAAAGTCCATGGTAGGACAAAAAAAAAAAGTCTCGAAGAAAAGGTTCCCTTTGTGTGTCTTACATGTTGTCTGCTGTGTTAAATGTTTAAGAATTTCACTCTGTGCAGATAATGAATGTACGGATGGATACAAGGCTGAAGGGATGCACATGCTGTACTGGGAAAAGTACAAAAGCAGTGTCCATGGGTAATGGCCAGTTTCTTACATGTGTAAATCTGCTACCCAGCTGTGTAGAAATTATTTGTAAATTTGCGTGTGTAGTTTGGAAGAAATAGGTTCATTTTTCTATTCCTGGAATTCCTTTGACTTTTGAACCAGCCGTGTGAATCCATCGTTGGAGAAGTTGGTTGTATAAAGTACAATTGGTGATCTAACTGCTGGAAATGGGAAACCACTTGGCTTCAATTCCTCATGGATCGTCATGGAAAAAACAGCCTGGAATTAAACTTGAATTTGATCGGTATCTTGAAGTATTGGAGATAAAGGGGTTACAGGGATATTTGCAGGACTTGCAGGTAGGTTCTGGATGGGTGATGGTGTCTGGTGTTGGTGCAGCACAAGCATGATGTGCTGAATGGCCTCCTCATGTACCAAAGTTTATTACCCTTTGCTCACGAAGCGAAAAGCAGGGTTAAGCGATCGGTCATACTGTTGCGAATCTGGAAGCCATGATCACACTCAACATTCAGGTCCTTTAGCTCAGATATTTCGGAATGTGTTTTATAGATAGCTTCCTTTCCCTCGTCTGATGGTGAAATCAATGTAAATGCACTGTGATTTATTTTAATAGTTAGGAGTTTTTATCGAGATTCTGCAAAGAAGAACAACCCTCCCGCCCCGTGAGTCAGAAACGTAAACAAGAATGACGGTTAAAGCAACGCTGCAGCGAAGAGCAACGATTACCCATCCTGAGATTCTCCGCTGGCTGAGGAGGGGAGGGGGAGTCACGCCGGAAGCGAGCCGCGCCTGAGAGGGATAAGAAGGGAAGAGAGAGACGGAAATTGCGGCTTCTTCTTGGTTCTTGTTCGTGGGTCTTGTTCGCCCTGATTTGGTTCGGTTCCTGTGCCCTTCTTGGTCGGTGATTCTTCGGGGGAATCGACGCATCGGATCGGGAAGGATCGGCGCCTCGTCTCCCAAGCACGTGTTCCGGAGCGCGAGAGGATCCGCGGAGCTCGAAACGCTGATCGCGGCTTCTTCTTGGTTCTTGTTCGTGGGTCTTGTTCGCCCTGATTTGGTTCGGTTCCTGTGCCCTTCTTGGTCGGTGGTTATTCAGGGGAATCGACACATTGGATCGGGAAGGATCGGCGCCTCGTCTCCCAGCACGTTTTCTGGAGCGCGAGAGGATCCGCCGGAGCTCGAAACGCTGATCGCGGCTCACGGTGGTTGGATCCAGCTGTGCCTGGTCCAGTTCTGCCCAGAGGACCTGGTCCTTGAAGACCGCACGAGGCAGACAGGTGCGAGATAGGTTTCAATAAAGACCAATTGGTCCGGTCATCTTTGGGTGTGTGTGTGTGTGTCCGTGGGCCCGTCTGGTAAGTCGTGAATTGTTTAAGTGCCTTTGCTGTATATACTTGCATTTCTTATATTCGGTATAGCTCTGCCTTATGTGCTCCCCTCATTCCCCCATTGCATTATAAATAAACCCCCATTTGTTCAATGTTTTCACCTCGTTCGTGTCCATTCTTGCATTGACTAAGCATGTCACATGCTGGGGAATTAGCAGGCCACTGCCATGGCCGTTGTAACGGGACAATCGGGACCGAAGGTTCTCGGAGATTAAACCGCTCAAAATCGCACACGGAACGAGCGCGCTAAGCGGCTCGTTTTCGTACGAGTTCCGTCGAGGGTGTGAAGACTCGGTAGATCACGTGGTCTGTGGGTATTTTGAAGATTTGGCAAATAACCCTGTACCACGTGGTGGAAATATTGACCCTTCACGGTCCGAAAGGGACCCGTACTCTTCGGACTTTTCCGAACAGTACGATCTGAATTCCGGGCGATCGGTTGAGCCAACTCTACTGCTCCATCTGGTGGTCGTGCTCGTCGGCCGACGCCCGGCCCCGCAACAGTACGTGTGTCGTATGTACATGCGTACATACGTATGTGTGTGTGGGCGTCTGCATTTTAAAAATTCACTTTCTCAGCAACTGTTAGTCTGATACGAAATTTTCCAAATAAGTGTGCCACCTTCTGCGCAATTTTTTCTTCATAATTATGACGTCATAGGTCACGTGCTGCAGGCACTAACTATCTTGGAAAAACTGAAAAAAATTGCCCCTCTATATCTCTGAAACCATTCCATGGAAAAAAAATACACATGGCTCATTGTCAAGTACTCCCCATGGGGAATAAGATGTGTTAATGATGATGTCATTGCTGACTTCATTGTGATGTCATTTGACAAGTACAACACTTGATTCGATCAGTCATGAAAATTTTTTTCTTTGCAACTGTTGGTCCAATTGACATGAAATTTTGATCACAGGTGCACCTCCTCCGATAGGAATTTATAATGATAATTGTGACGTCATAGGTCACGTGGTACAGGCACCACCTTGGAAAAACCGAAAAGCTTTGCTCCTCTATATCTCCAAAACCATCCATCCATCTATTGGGACCATACTCTGCGCAGAGCGTTGGTGCTGCCTAAGGAGTCTCCTTGGCTATTGGGCACAACCCTGGACAGGTTGCCACTCTGACACAGGATACCAGCAAGCTGGCACTCATTTTGCCAACCTCAGGATGACAGGTGGAGTCAACCCCACCTGGTATTAATTCAACACCCGAGTGGGATTTGAACTCAGGATCCTAGGATACCAAGCCCACCACCCTAACTATTAAGCCAACACCAGGCACATACAATACCAAGCTTGCACACTAAAAACTCGGCTCGCCGTCACACGATCCCTATGAAATTGCTGTGGCACTTAGCGGACATGCCGACAATGTTTGGGAACTCTTGGCGTTCCATAGTACCACTTGCATTTTGCACAATGCGTATTTTTGTCATTACCCGTGTACGGTCTGTCATCTGCTACCAGCTATGTTGTACTGCTATCCCGTGCATGTGCACGGGTATCGCGAGCATATATATATGTATATATATATATATGTATATATATATATATATATATATATATATATATATATATATATATATATATATATATATATATATATATATATATTAGGGTGGTCCAAAAAAGTCGAAAAAAATAGAATGTTGCCCCACAAGCTGAAAATTATTCTAATATGATCCAATAACCCGCATAAATTTTTTTTAGCTTGATCGGAGGTGATTTTTAGGTCGCTCCATATGACGAGTTTTAGTCTCATGACTTGAATAAATTAGGGTATGGTCAGGTACGATTACTTCTGGATGTCCGAGGTGGAAATGGAGTGCATTTTCGAACTCTGTGGGGTCGATTTACTTGAAGAAATGACTGCACCGACATTGAATTCACTACCATTTCGAAAATATGACCTAAAACAAGATTTATCAATACTGGAGTTGAGCAATTAATCCTACTCATTTCGATATTTTCTAATCTATAATTAATTTGTTGTCCGTCTAAACATTTCTTAGAATAAATCGACCCGACTGAGTTCGAAAATGCACTCCATTTTCACCTAGGAAGTTCAGAAGTGTACGGATTCACATCTCACCATACCCTAATTTAATATAATGTTACGTTTGAGGGGGGGGTATGCATTCAAAGGGTAATTAGGATGTTTAATTAGGTATGCCATGCTGTTCGAGTTTACCAGGATCTCGATGTAATAAGTAGCAATTCAGTGGTGATAAGTTGTCTAGTAAATGTTCATTTCTTCAAGGGGGAAATGATAATTGTCACGTAATTAGATAGGGACACGGGATAGGGTAAGTGTGTCTGCGTAAACCCCTTTTAGTAGTCCCTGGAGGCTGGCCATGACGTCACAGGACAGTGCTGCGGATGGCTCCGCCCCGTGATCACGATTGGCGGAAGGCGACGGCGGTGGGCCAATAAACGGCTCGATTGGAAGTGACGAGGACGGGAGGATAAAAAGGTTCTGTTCGGGGTTGAAAAGGAAGAGGAAGAAGATCGGGACAAAAAAGATCGTGTTTTTTGGTGTGGAGGCTGTTGCGCGGGAGAGCGTGCTTGTTGTGCTGATTCGATCGTGTTCTTCATTGTGTCTTGGAGCCTTGCTGAGCCTCGTGCCTCACCTTGGTTGGCTCTGGGGTTCTGCTGACTCGGAGTACGGGGTCAAACGGCGGGCGGACCTGCCTCCCTCTCCTGCTCGCAATTTGGCGCCAGAACTGGTTCCCTGGCGGCTGTGAGCGGACTTGGGCCAAGACCAGGAGGTCGACAGCACCACGGTTTCTCCTGCCCCCCTGACGAGAGCAAGGCCAGCTCGTCCGACGCCAATCCAGGGACAGTTGCGTCCACACCACGGTCCAGCCTGACCACCAGAAGTAGCTACGTTTTGTGTGTGTGTGTGTGTGTGTGTGTGTGTGTGTGTGTGTGTGTGTGTGTGTGTGTGTGTGTGTGTGTGTGTGTGTGTGTGTGTGTGTACTTGGCGCCTTAGAGAGTTTGAGAATTGTATATTCATTGGAATTGTCTGTGTTTTCCCCACGCCCGATCCCACACCATCCCGTCGAATCGCCCCGGATCCCTCTTCTTGCCGAGTCTTGTTATTTCTGGTTAATAATAAAAACAAATAAACATCATCAACTCAGTGAAAAGCGACTCGTGCCACCTTCCTCGTCCCGTTTGCGGTAGAGCGATTAGAACCGCCATGTTTGGGTTATAAATAAATAAACCGCCTCCATCGTTTCGGCTCATTCTACGTTGGCGGGACTGTTCAAGTCCCGTGGACGTCACAATAATAATAACTAAATAAATAACACATATTTTTCATGAATCATTGAATCTAAAACACTGGATGTTGGGCCGGCTAGAAATAAGTTCAGGCGGGAGTGGAGACAGCGATAGAGGGGGAGATGATAATGATATTTGGTAAATGAGACAAAAATATTCTAATAGTTTGTAATTTCATTGATTGAAAAATTAGGGTATGGTGAGATGCGGTGAGGGGCTGATTTGTTTCTTCTTTTGTTAATCCCAAGGCTGACATGAAAATACCATGGTCTGTCTGTCTGTCTGTCTGTATGTGTGTTTGGCTGCGACCACCGTTTCTCGACAACCACTGGTCCAATTGAAACTTGCCAGGAATATTGCTGGGACCCGAGGATGTGCCTTTTCAAGGTTTGATATTAATTGGACAAGCGGTTCCCAAGTTACGGCCATTTATTTGCCGACCAATGACAGGACACGGTTCTATGACATTACTATTGACGTCACAATTCTTCTTCGTCTTCGTTTGATATGACGTCACATTTGATGTCAGTTTGATATGACGTCACAATTCACAATTGAGTATGTGCCTTTTCAAGGTTTGATATCGTTCTTCATCCGTTTCAGCTGTTTCCCAAGGTTTGAAAGCTGTTTTTTCCAAGGTTTGAATTAATTGTTCAAATTATTAATTAATCCCAAGGTTTGAATTTTCCCAAGGGAAACAGTTGTTTCCCAAGGGTTTGAAAGCTGTTTTTTCCCAAGGTTTGAATTAATTGTTGTGCTTGGTAGACATTTGTGAATACATTGACAGAGAGAGGGCGAGAGAGGAGGGGGAGAGAGGGGGCGAGAGAGGGGGGGCGAGAGGGGGGAGAGAGGGGGAGAGAGGGGGGAGAGAGGGGCGAGAGAGAGGGGGCGTCACATTTCAAGAGAGGGGGAGAGAGGAGGGGGCGAGAGAGGGGGCAGGAGAGGAGGTGTGAGAGTGGGGACGAGAGAGGAGGGGGGAGAGAGGAGGGGGTGAGACTAGGGGGGAGAGAGGGGGCGAGAGAAAGAAGGCGTCACAATTCTTCTTCTTCTTCGTTTGATATGACGTCACAATTGACGCTGGGGACCTGAGTATGTTTCCCAGGTGTTTCCCAAGTTATGGCCATTTATGATACGGTTGGTCCGATCTAATTGAAACAATGCCCCAATCCAGTCGTCGTTTACGAGAGCGAAGGAACGAAGCTGCACCTACGGGCACGCACCTACGGGCACGCACCTACGGGCCCGCACTTGTGTAAAAAATTTACATATGGCTCATTGTCAAGTACTCACCATGGGGAATAAGATGTGTTAATGATGATGTCATCGGTACCTTCATTATGACGTCATAATTTGACAAGTGCAACATGGCAGCCATATTGGGTCGAAGCAAAAATCTTCAAAAATCTTCTTTTAAACGATCAACGCAAAACTTTAACTAATTCATCAACTATCCATGGGGAATATAGTTTGATAAAAGTGATATCATTGGTCACTAGTCTGGCAGCCATATTTGATCAAAACAAAAAAGACTTTAAAACAGTAGAGTTGGTTTGAACCAAGTCCTTCTCAAGGTTGCGCTGGGTAAATATTATATGAATACGATGTAGTTCTTATTTCTTGTCATTGCTTGTCTTTAATCATGGCATGTAATAATATAATAGCACGTGATATTATTGCTTGTCTTGAATCATGGTATAAAAAAATATAACAGCACATGATATCATTGCTTGTCTTCACTAATATAATAGCACATGATATCATTGCTTGTCTTTAATCATGGTATAAAAAATATAATCGCACATGATATCATTGCTTGTCTTTACGAATATAATAGCACATGATATCATTGCTTGTCTTTAACAATGGTACATAATGATATAATAGTGTTGGGGGGCCAGGTATCGGTGGCGAGCATGACTGCTAGAGGGAGCAGCAGAGTCGTCTCCACCAAACACCCGGAATTTAGGTCGTGACCCTCGGATAAGTCTGAAAGGCACGGGTCCCTTACAGGACCATGAACCACCAATAATTTGACCACGTGGGGTAGGGTTATTTGCCAAACTTCAATAACTAAGTACCCACGCAGCAAAGCTACCGGGGAATTCACACCCTCGAAGACCTCGAGCAGGACGAGCCGTTACCGTGCCCAAACCGTGTGTAACCCAAGCGGATGGTTACCAAGGCCCGTCGGTCCAAATGAACAATTTACTGCCTCGCTATTTCTCAACACGCACCGTTCTAAGCCAATAAAAGAAATGACAGGGAACGAGCTGGGACATTCATCAAGAGGGGAATTTATTTACAATAATAGGGGGACAAGGGGAGCACGTAAGGGCAGAGTTATCCGAATAAAGAAGGGAATCAAATGTACAAGCAATTCCTTAAACAATTCTACTTAGACAGGGTCCACGGACGCACACACAAATACCCCAGAAAGAGATGGACCTCAAGGTCTTTATTGCCCCTTCAGCCCGGGAAGGAAGACAAGCTGAGGGAAGAGAACGTGGCTGGCTACCTGGCCGCGTTCGCGCCGCTGGACGACCGCACCTTCCCGGAGCACCAGGCACCAAAGAACGGACCAGGGCAGCCGAACCCAGAGGAGGCAAGACGAGGTGATCTCCCGTGATGAGATGGTCGACCGCTTGTTGTAATGCGCCAGACGAGATGCCTCGGATGCGCGGGATGCGGTCAGCTGCAGACCCAGACAGAAGCGCGCTCGAGCAGACGGGACGCAATCATCAATCCTTTTTTCCGTCGTTTTTGGGGCATGGTCTGCTCCCCCGTCGCCTGCTCCCATTGGGTGGATGGCGTGTCGCGGCTCCGCCTTCTTGAGAAGGACCGCCCCGGCTTTGGATCGCACGTCACCCATTGGGTAGGAAATGACGCATACCCTTATTTGGCGCAGAGCCAGAACGAAGCGCTCCGTGTCCGTATTTGGGGCCAAGCCAGAGCGAAACGCTTCGTGAACATATTTAGTGCGAAATCCACACCGCCTGGGGCATGGAATTCCGCCCACGCACACGCCCGCATGCCGGCGAGTGTGCGAAGAGCGTGGACAATGCCTTGAGCAGAGTGTTGTTGTTGGGGTAAAAATCCTATCTCTAAATAACCGCAGCGCACGTACACTTAATTCCCATTAGACATAGGGGAAAGGGAGCTATCTATCCACATTTACTTAACGAAATAACTGAGCTATGGGGACCTGAATGTTGAGTGCTCATGGCTGCCAGATTTGTAACAATAGCACATGATATCATTGCTTGTCTTTAACAATGGTATATAATAATACAATAGCATGTGATATCATTGCTTGTCTTTAATAATGGTATATAATAATATAACAGCACGTGATATCATTGCTTGTCTTTAATAATGGTATATAATAATATAATAGCACGTGATATCATTGCTTGTCTTTAATAATGGTATATAATAATACAATAGCATGTGATATCATTGCTTGTCTATAATAATGGTATATAATAATATAACAGCACGTGATATCATTGCTTGTCTTTAATAATGGTATATAATAATATAATAGCACGTGATATCATTGCTTGTCTTTAATAATGGTATATAATAATATAACAGCACGTGATATCATTGCTTGTCTTTAATAATGGTATATAATAATATAATAGCACATGATATCATTGCTTGTCTTTAATAATGGTATCTTCTTCTTCTTTCGGCTGCTCCCGTTAGGGGTCGCCACAGCGGATCATCCGTATGATCCACATAGTGATTTGGCACATGTTTTACGCCGGATGCCCTTCCTGACGCAACCCTGGTCACCTCTTACGACACAGGGATAATCTTTAATAATGGTATATAATAATATAATAGCACGTGATATCATTGCTTGTGTTTAATAATGGTATATAATAATATAACAGCACGTGATATCATTGCTTGTCTTTAATAATGGTATATAATATAACAGCACGTGATATCATTGCTTGTCTTTAATAATATAGTATCACATGATATCATTGCTTGTATTTAACAATGGTATATAATAATATAATAGCACATGAAATCATTGCTTGTCTTAAATAATGGTATATAATAATATAATGGCACATGATATCATTGCTGGTCTTTAACAATGGTATATGATATAATGGCACATGATATAATTGCTTGTCTTTAACAATGGTATATCATGATATAATAGCACGTGATATCATTGCTTGTCTTTAATAATGGTATATCATGATATAATAGCACATGAAATCATTGCTTGTCTTTAATAATGGTATATAATAATATAATGGCACATGATATCATTACTCGTCTTTAACAAAGGTATATCATGATATAATAGCACATGAAATCATTGCTTGTCTTTAATAATGGTATATCATGAGACAATAGCACATGAAATCATTGATTGTCTTTAATAATGGTATATCATGATATAATAGCACATGATATCATTGCTTGTCTTTAATAATGGTATATCATGATATAATAGCACATGAAATCATTGCTTGTCTTTAATAATGGTATATCATGATATAATAGCACATGATATCATTGCTTGTCTTTAATAATGGTATATCATGATATAATAGCACATGAAATCATTGCTTGTCTTTAATAATGGTATATAATAATATAATGGCACATGATATCATTGCTTGTCTTTAACAATGGTATATCATGATATAATAGCACATGATATCATTGCTTGTCTTCAACAATGGTATATAATAATATAATGGCACATGATATCATTGCTTGTCTTTAACAATGGTATATAATAATATTATAGCACGTGATATCATTGCTTGTCTTTAATAATGGTATTGTTACGGAAATGGCCCTTGATGGGAATGCTAAGTATAGGATTAGCTCAGTTCTCCCATTAAATTCATGCATAGATAGGTTGTTTGGTATAAGGGACGATATGTGTGTGTCGAGAGGTGTAAAAGACCGTGTTTTATGTTCATGCGGTGGTGAAACGAGAGATGATTCTTTTTCCTCTCCTGTACGAACAAGAGGGGTGGCCTAGAGTGAGAGGTGTGGCCTGGACAGGAAGTGACGTGAGGGGGCGGAGCCTTTGGTGAGGCGGTCACCGAGAGAAGGAGAAAAAGGAAAGGAACTAAAGGAGAGCTGTGTGTGAGGAACGGCCGGGTTCTCGAGGCGTACTCGGAGTCGCTCCGAAATGAGCGAACGAGAAAGAGAGCTCAGGCTCAGGGGTTCAGTTTTGGCGGTTTGAAAACTGCAGGGAGTTGAGAGGAGTGCTCGTGTCTCGAAGCGAGCAAACGAAAAGGAGTGCTGTGTGTGAGGAACGGCCGGGTTCTCGAGGCGTGCTCGGAGTCTCTTCGAGGCGAGCGAATGAAGGAGGAACCGTGTTGGAAGGCCGGAGAGGAGACGCTGAACCGACCTGCACGTCGGTGATTCGACTGAGAGAGGCACTGAGAGGACGAAGCAGGAGTCGGGCTTCGAGGCGGGAAGGCCGGAGAGGAGACGCCAGACCTTCGGACGGTCCCTGCTGACACCAACGGCACGACACGTTTGTCGATCCGCCTGTGGAACTCGGACCTCGACTGGGGCCTTGTCTGGAGGACAGGCCAGGCTGGGATTTGTGTGCTGGACTGTGAGAGAGATCAGCTGAGGACCATCTTCAACCCTACGCGAGGTCAGAGCATGCGGAGACCGCGCACACGGTGACTTGCGCAGGAAAGGCACTGCGCCGCCACATTCTTGCCGCGCGGCACGTTCGAGCGGGAGTTTGAACCCGTGGACACCACCGCTTGTTACGAGCGACATTCGTGTTTTTGGACACAGTCCTCTCGTCCATGAGACATCACCGAGTACTCTGTCTTGTCCTGCATGCATGCTATTTTGTTTGCACGTGTTGTATAAGGAATATTTCGTAGTAATCCCCTCAAAATCTTTAGCCATGGTCCCCTAGTTAAGAACGGGTTGATTGTTAATAAAACCACTGTCATGTTTATTGCTTGTGCTGTGATCCCTGATGTCCCCAATAAATCTGGTTAATCCTTATGCAGTTGCCGCTATGGATTAATTTGTGTCGCGTCGAGGAACGATCCATTCGATTGGCATATAAAACCAAAAGTGGTTACAGACTGGTGGACTCCGCTCGGTTTCTGACAAAGCCAGTCTGTAACTAGAGGTTCTATCTCCCCAACTGGTAAGGTACAGGATTACGTTGGTATCGTGATTGAAGACGCGTGACTCGAGGCCTGTGCTGAGCCAGCCGGCGTGATAGACTCTCGGAGACGGCCAGAGTGGGTTGAGAATCCCTCCGTCGCTGAATCCTTAACAGTATATAATAATATAATAGCACGTGATATCACTGCTTGTCTTTAATAATATAATAGCACATGATATCATTGCTTGTCTTTAACAATGGTATATAATGATATAATAGCACGTGATATCATTGCTTGTCTTTAATCATCATCATCATCACACCATTTGAAAGCCTTTATCCCTGAGCAGGGGTCAGCTTTTTTTGCGGGCTCTAATCATGGTACCCTTTCTTGGGCAATGCTTTTCTAGCCGGATGCCCTTCCTGACGCCAACCCATTAGTCGCCTTCGACCCTGCAGAGATAATGACCAGTATACTGGTGCTCATTTCGCCGACCTTTGGAAGGATGACAGGCTGGGTCAACCCCCGTGATGCTAACTCAGCGGCCAGCGGGGCTTGAACTCAGGACCCCGAGGATCCCAAGCTTAGCCTTAACCACTAACCCACACCAGGCTCATCATTGCTTGTCTTTAATAATAATATATAATAATATAATAACATGTGATATCATTGCTTTTCTTTAACAATGGTATTGTTATGGTTTTAGAACACTTACCCCAGAGGAACAGAATACATGGACATGTAGGTGACCTGAGGATCAGTTATTTAATTAGTCTTTGTATAGCTAGTCCTTGGTCCCTTGTCAAAGGGCTTTTTGGGGTGGCATGCGTTGGTGAGGCTGTTTGTCCTGTGTAATGTCTTCCCGCCAACCCTTCTGCTACTTTCAATCTTTATTCCTTCGCACAATCATTCTGTTCAATTTCTCTGTTACTTTCAATCTTTCTTCCTTCACACCATCGTTCTGTTCAATCCCTCTGTTACTTTCAATCATCCCTCCATTTCCCCATCAGCCCGTTTCAATGGTCCACCAAAAATCTCCCCTCCATCAAACATCCTTTTAACAGTCTCTCCATCACCCCCATCGGTCTTACCTTCAATCCTGCGGCCGTTTGGTCATCCCTCGGTCATGCGGGGTTCCTTTCCGTGTTCCCTCAATCTGCGCATTGCTTGGTAACCCATCGGGTGCTCTCGCATGCATGCTCGTGTCGCGTTGTACACGCATGTTCGCAGGGCTTGGTGCTCGGCATGGCATGTGAGGCATGGTGTTTCTCGCAGGCGTGGTACAGTGCAAAACAGTGCCAATGGGTGTTTTGCGCATGTGAAGGAGGGGGCTGGGGGGCTCTCGTTTCGGCTTTGGGCGTGTGAGGAATGGGGCGGGGGCTTCGTTGAAACTTCCCTTAGAATGGTGTGGCAATTTCCACAAGTGACGTCATGCACTGCCCCCATCGGCTGCAGACCAATGGAAGGGGGGGAAGGCTTGTGGGAGGAGGCAAAGAAAGCTGATGTGAATAAGAAGCAGAAAGGCAAAGAGAAGGACTCGTGACAAACTCGGGCGAGCAGAAACGAAGAGCGCTCCTGAGCAGATGGCTCAGAAAGCAGATTGGAAAGAAAAAAAAAGGCAGAAAGCAGAAGAGAAGGCAGACGCAGAAGGCTGAGGGAAGCAGAAAGGAGAAATGAACGGGAAAAGCTCACCTGAGCAGAGACTAAAGACTGAGAAGGCTCGTGAGAGAAGGAAGAAAAACGTGTGAGGGAAAAGAAAGGAAAGTTTCACGAGCAGTTAGTGTCGAGCTTCTGTGGGAAAAGAACACTCCTTCCACGAGCGTCATCCTGACCTTCCTGTCAGCCACATAGGACGAGGAGGGTGAACGGCGGCACCTCATCGACGGGGGCCTGAGGAGGAAGAATCTGCGCCAGAGGAGGGCGAGTCGCACATCTAGCTCGCATATCTGGGACGCCAGAGAGAGCTCGCGTACTCGGTCTGGGCACCTCAGGGATGCGGCTGAGCGTCCCGTTCGCCACTGCCCATCTTCCCCATCCATTTTCCTTCGCATTCTCCTGTGTATTTGTGTGAGGCAAGGGAGAGAAGTAAACACTACTTTCCTTTTCTCCTTGCATTACTTTTTTCAAGTCCTTGTTTTATTCTTCGCCCCTGAGTGAATGATGGCCAAGTGTTTTGTTTAAGTAATATTGAAGAAGAATACGTGTTATGGTTCAACTTGCTCTTATATGCCTTTTTGCTTTCTTGCTTATAAATACTTGTTTTTAAATGATTGCTTGCTTGTGTATTTGTAATAAATAATTGTTTGTTATCCCGCCCCCCGGAGGGAGGGAGCGGGATATTGTAATCGTCCGGTTTGTTACTTGGCGAAATCTTCGATTTTGTCAAGTATGTTGGTCTGTTCCGTTTGTTGGTTTGTTTGTTTGTCCGGTCGTCTACAGCCCAAACGGCTGGACCAGTCGTTCTTAATTTTTTACACCTGATAGGCAATCCATCTGAGACGATCCACGTCCAAACCCCGTCTTAATCGGACGAAACGTCGCGACGTGACGTCACACAACGTGAAAACACATTTTTGGACATAACTCAGTGACCGGAAGTCGTAGCGACTTCCGGTTGACGCCAAACTAAACTTCATTCAAATAACTAAATGATTACTAAATGCATCTTATTACAAATTGCGCATAGTTTTCGCAAGTGTATGACGTCAAAGTTTTGCCTATTGACGTCATTTAAAAAAATATTTGCGCTCGTGTGCAGCCGAAACTACTGAAGCAATCGTTCTCAAATTTTAACAGGTGATAGCCAATCTTGCTGAAATAGTCTGGGATCAAATCACGTCATAATCGCACTTAACGTCACGACGTTACGTCAAAAAAGGTGAAAACAAGCTTTTGAACATAACTCAGTAACCGGAAGTCGTAGCGACTTCCTGTTGACGCCAAAAGAAACTTCAATGGAATATGTAAATGTTTTAAAATGCATGTTAGTACAAATTATGCACAGTTTTCGCAAGCGTATGACTTCAAAGTTTTTATCTATTGGCGTGATTTAAAAAAAAATTCTATTCGTTCTACAGTTCACACTCTTAACCGATTTGGATGAAATTTTAACAGCTGATAGAAATCCACAGTGCAAAAAGATATGTGACTTTGGTGATGTTCAAGATCAGGATTTGGATTCTGCATCACTTTATATTATCGCCCATTATAAACCAATGGGGAATTTTGTGAATTACACATGGCTATTTCTCAAAGAGTTTTGCAGTTATGATAATGAAATTTATAGTCTATTTATGCATGTAATATTAACATGTGTACAAAGTTTGATCGAAATTGACCCAAGGTCAAGGTCAGTGTCACCCAAAACATGAAAAACACACATATAAAATATACATTTTTGTTTTACAAAATATTTCAAATCTGATAATGGGATCGTAAAGCTGGTTGAAAAGCAATGATCCTAGGTATTTTCAAATATTTTCTACAATCAGAATGAAGGCAACAAGCACCGATGATAAGTTGTTGAATGTCAAGTGGTGGCTTTAAATGAGTTGTGAAAATTTTCAATCTGCTGCCGTTACCATGACAACGCGCGCCTGATAATTGTTATTTGTGACGTTGCGTCATTTTATTAATGTGGTGTACGAACAAATAAACACCACACATTCCATGACATTACAGGTTGGACCACCACACGGAAAGGTCAACTAATTCGCCAAGTGTCGTGCTAAGCACGATTTTTCATTTGTTTGTCTGTCTGTCTGTCTGTTAGCAACTTTACGGCAAAACGGCTTTACAAACACTATCAAATTTAATCCACAGGTGGGCAATTAACCTTGGACGACCCCATTAACTTTTTGGTCCAATTGGATCAAAGGTCAAGGTCACGAAAAGATCAAAATCGTTTTTCGCTCATAACTTCGTCAAAAATGATCTGATTTACTTCAAACTAAGCTTATAGTGAACCTTATTCTATTTGTCACTTGTAATCCTACCCATTCCTATAGTGAAAAATGCATATTTGTGAAGATCGGTAGGGTCCCAAGTTTTGGGGGTCATGGTCATCGGTCAAAATTACAAATTTTCCATTAGAACTGAAATATGGTTATGAAAATACAACTTTACGGGAAAACGGCTGGCTCAAACACTGTCAAATTGTATCCACAGGTGGGTAATGAACCTTGGACGACCCCATTAACTTTTGGGTCCAATTCGGTCAAAGGTCAAGGTCAGGTCACGAAAAGGTCAAAATCGTTTTTCGCTCAGAATTTCGTCAAAAATGGTTTAATTGACTTCAAACTAAGACTAAAATATTCCTTATAATCAACATTCAGGTTAAGGATGTATCAAATTTAAATTTGATCCCAAAATAACTTTATGCCTTAAATGGGCGGGATTTGTTGTGCCTTGCACCACTTGTTATTTGCAATTTGTCTCGGTTGTCTTTTCCTTTATTGGTCTGATGCAGTGCACACGAAAGGTGAGACGGGATGTTCTTCCCAGGCATTTTCTTCGTCAACCAGGGCACATTCACTGTAATGCTCGGCAGTAATCCGAGTGTACGTCGAGGGCACTGGACCCCGATTATCCGGCCGTTCACAGGTAAGGTATCACGTGAAGTCGTGCCACCCTGTCAGGATTGGTCATGCCAATCGGCGTTCGTGGTTACTTAGCAACCTGCTGATGCGAGGAGTTATCTGTGCCCAGCGACCTCAGGACCGGGCGTTCAGGAGGGACCCAATTGCTTCCCTTCGTTGCAAGCCTCGCTCGAACCCCGGATCCACGACAGTATAATATCATAATATAATAGCACGTGATATCATTGCTTGTCTTTAATAATAGTATCTTCTTCTTCTTCTTTCGGCTGCTCCCGTTAGGGGTCGCCACAGCGGATCATCCGTATGATCCGCATCGTGATTTGGCACATGTTTTACGCCGGATGCCCTTCCTGACGCAACCCTGGTCGCCTCTTACGACACAGGGATATGGTACACCTATTTTAACCGGGGTATACACCGGCCCAGTACACTGGTACTCATTTCGCCGACCTCGGAAAGATGACAGGCTGAGTCAACCTCAACCCCCTGGTGTATTAATTCAGTGGCCCAACGGGGCTTGAACTCAGGACCTCTTGGATCCCAAGCCGCTGCCCTAACCACTGCGCCAACACCAGGCATGTCTTTAATAATGGTATGTAGTAATATAATAGCACGTGATAACTGAGAAGGTGAAGAGTACTTTGGTTTCTATGTACGAACCCCGGGATTCGCGACGACATGAATGGAGTACATTTTGGGCCAAAGGTTAACGTGAACTTTGATTAAAAAAAATTCCATTGAAATATCGAAGTTTCAAGAGAATGCAGTTAATTGATTGGAAAAGATAATACTTTAAAGTTTCCGTGATACATTAATCACTTTAAACGTGCAAATGAAGTCGTTATACGCGTTGTGCCATTGTGATTTGAACAAAGGCTTCGGTTTCGGTTTCGGTTTTGAAAATGATTTTCGTGTCGCAGTGCGGGTGCCTGTCATTCCTCTTCGGTCCAAGCAGCAAATACAAGGTGAAAAAAAATCCACCAAACCAAGCAACCCTTACCTCCTCTACGTCCTACCCCGCGATTTAAGCGGTTTTTTCCCGCATCCATCCAAAGGGTCGAGTCAATTCAGGTGCTGAAGTCTTGTCCAATGCGAATGGTTTCAACGGTGTAGTTCGCATCGGTTATGTGGAAGTGTATTGATCGAAGCGCGTTGTTCGCGATGGCGATTTCACGTTTTATTGCCGCGTTGGACGTTTCATTTCGATGATATTTGTGAAGTCGAATTGCGCATTTTAAGCTTACTAATGATAAGAATAACAAGTTTCGCTTGGAAGTTGTATCCGTATACTAATTGCATGGAAATCACGGCTAATTACGCATTGTAAATCATCTTATCGATTTTGCAAGTTTAATTCACGCTCATCCATAAATCATGCAAACGTCGAACACGACGGCTTCGGACCGTCAGGGATCTTCACCAGGGTTTTCAAAAACAGGAGGGGTGGGGTCACCAATTGGTGCATTGCTAATGACTAACGAGTTCAACCCGGTGGGCAGAGACCGAACAGAATTCCAACAACTGAGATGAAGAGAAAAATACAAATCACAGCAATCCGATTGACCACGTGATCGTGATCATGATCGTAATCGTCGAAGTCCCGACCAAGACGCTGTGGAAAACTGCCCACGTGACTCGATCGGCATTTAAAGTTGGAAATGACAACTTTTGAGCCTCATGAAGAGGAATTTGAATGGGACTGTGTGGGGAAGAGTTCGACCCGGTCTTCAGGATCGATTATTATTATTATTACTCGTGCTTGGGACTGATCGATATAGTATAATCGGTTGAGAGAAGCGAATTCGATGGTAATTTGTGGGACGAGGTCGGAAATGCCCCCTGCCCTCTCATCGAGGAGGGGGGGGGGATACGTGGGCTGTGAAGAACAGAGGAGCGCAAGTTCGAGTGGGGGAAGGGAGGGTTTGTGGGAAACAGGGAGGAGGGCAATGGGAGGGGTATCGGAGGGATCGAAGAGAATGGAGAAGGGAACGAGCGAGGGAGGATAAGTGAAGCGAGGAGGGAGGAATGAGAGCGACGAAGATTCGGGAGGAATGATCTGACACTGTGGGAGTTGAGTGAGAGGAGGCGGGAAGAGCGTGGGAAAGGTGGCTGAAGGAAGATAAGGAGAAAACGAGGTTCGAGTAGGACAGAAGAAGAGGAGTGCTCGTGAGAGGGCGCAGCGCGGATTGAGCACTTTTTGGTTTTTTTTGAAGCCTGAGATCTATTTTTATTATAGAGAATTTGTAAATTCCTTTTTGAGGAGAATTTCACTGAGAGGCGAAGATCCGAGTCCCGCCTGTGAGGATCCGACACAAAAGCGCGCGCGGCCGGGGCCGCGCTGGGACGTCCCGGGGGGTGGGGGGCTCCTCGGCCTCACCTCGGACCCCCTGTATCCCCCTCCCTGCGGGTTCAGCCCGCGAAGCCGGAGCGCGGAGCGGGCTCCCGGTACCGGCCTGCGTTCGCCATGAACAAGCTGTACATCGGCAACGTGGCCGAGGGGACCACGGTGACCGAGCTTGAGAGCTTGTTCGGCGAGCGGCGCGTCACCGTGCAGGGACCTTTCAGCCTCAAGGCGGGCTACGCGTTCGTAGACTGCCCGGACGAGACGTGTGCCATAAAAGCCATCGAGTTGATCGGCGGTAAGCGACGCGGCCCTTCCCTCGTAACCCTGCCCGTCGGGACGACCGTGTACGTATATCGTGGCAAGGAGGGGGAGGGGAGGGGGAGGTGTAGCGAAAAGGGAGGGGTCCTGTTCCACGTGCGCGCTCACGCGCAATGGCGGGGATGCCGCGTATTAGGAGGAATTCCTCGCACACCTCGGGTCCATCAATTGATCCTCGTCCGAGCCACCGAATGCGTGCACCGAGCAGTGCCTTGCACGGAAATCGTGTCCCGGTTTGTTTATAACGTTACAAGGTCCCTGAAACGCTATGGCGTATCGATTTGTCGACATTGCGATCCGATCGCTGCCCCGAATGATTCCGAACGAAAGGGCCTAAAGATGAACGGACGATCCATCGATTTTAAAAATGGAATAAGGTACGCGGATTGCGTGTACAGTGCGGAAATCCATCACGTAGGGATTCAGTGCAACATCCAGACGCCGTACCTGCTCGGCAAAGCACTTAGTACGTGGAATCCCGGCACTCACACATCCGTGCGGAAAATCTCACTCATTGACATACCACGGCCGGGCCGAAGAGCGCGAACTCAAGTTCCGTGCTGTGTGTGTTTGTGTGTCCCTGCAGGGAAAGTTGAACTGCACGGAAAAACGATCGAAGTGGAACATTCGGTTCCCCGGAGGCAAAGGTAACGCGATGGTTCGAATCTCGCGCGTTGTTGTGTTATAGAGAGCTTTAATCGTTCTACGAGGGTCCTTCAAAAAGGTCGATGAACCGGTTATCCCCACAGAACTCCAAAGCCAGCCAAACACATTACCAATGGAGTTTGTAAATAAATATGCGAACATTACACCTTCATATATTTCCTCAATCCTGACCCGTGGTTTCGTTAGGAATTTAAACATAAGTTGAAACTCGTTACTTGTAGTTGTTGCCATTGTGAGTTTCTCTTTCGGACAATTTTATGAATGGCCCATGAACTGTAGCCGCAGAAGCAACTGCGTTCATTTAATGTTCTGTAACTTTGAGCCTGTAAGTTGTTTGTTTGGTCTTTGAACTCTGCCGAATGTGATGTAAACAATACAAAATGCGAGTAAAGATGATCATCAATCGAGATTGTTTCTTGGAGGAAATTAACACTGTAGACCATACCCATCTCGTCCAGTGGTCATTAATAACTATACCTCGGATTAACAAAAATATGCCCTGGATTGCAAGTTATAACTCATATTAACGAGTTATACCCCAGATAAATAGATTACACCCCAGATTAATAAATAATACCCCAAATTAAAAACGAATACTCCAGGTTAATAAATTATACTCCAAATTAAAAAAATTAAATGCCATGTTAATAAATTGTAATCATGATTAACAAATTATACCCCAGATTAATCAACAGTACCCCATATTAACAACTTATACTCCAGATTAATGAACAATACCTCAAAATAACAAATTAAACACCTTGTTAATAAATTGTAACAGATTAACAAATGAAACGCCAGATTAATCAATAATAGCCCACATTAATAAGTAATACTCCAGGTTAATAAATTATACCCCAAATTAAGAAACTAAACCCCATGTTAATAAATTGTGGCATAAGTTAATAAATTAAACCCCAGATTAACAACTAATACTGCAGATTAATAAATTATACCCTAAACTAACGAATGAGATGTATTAATAAAATGAAACCCAGATTATCAAATTATATCCCAGATTAATCAATAGTACCCCAAATTAATAACTAATACTCCAGGTTAATAAATGATACCTCAAAGTAACAAATTGGAACCCAGATTAACAAATTATACCCCAGATTAATAACTAATACTCCAGATTAATAAATTTTACCCTAAACTAACGAATTAGATGTCATGTTAATAAAATGAAACCCAGATTAACAAGTTATAACCCATATGAACAAATTATATCCCAGGTTAATAAATTATACCCCAAATTAAGAAACTACACCCTATGTTAATAAAGTGTAACTCAGATTAACAAATTATACCCCAGATTAACAACTAATACTCCAGATTAATAAATTATACCCTCAACTAACGAATTGGATATCATGTTAATAAAATGAAACCCAGATTAACAAGTTTTAACTCGTATTAACAAATTTTATCCCAGTTTAATAGCTAATACCAAAGATTAACAAATTAAACCCCATGCTATTAAATTATAATCCAGATTAACAAATTATACCTCGGATTCATTAATAATGCCCCAGAGTATTAGATTACACCCCAGATTAATGAATAATACCTGACATTAATCAATGATACTCCAGATTAATCAATATAATCCCAGATTTGAAACTAAAATTCCAGATTAATAAATTATACCCCAAATTAACAAATTAAACCTCTTGTTATTAAATTGTAACTTGGATTAAGAAATTATAACCCAGAATAATAAATTACATCTCGGATTCATTAATAACACCTCAGAGTATTAGATAATACTCCAGATTAATTAATAATATCCCAGATCAGAAACTAACGCTCCAGATTAATACATTATATCCGAGATTAACAAATTAAACCCCATGTTATTAAATTGTAACCGAGATTAACAAATTACACCTTGGATTCATTAATAATATCCTAGAGTAATAGGTAATTCCCCAGATTAACAAGTAATACTCCAGATTAATCAATAATATCCAAGATTAAAAACTAATACTCCACATTAATAAACTATACCCCAAATTAACAATTTATACCCAATTTTATTAAATTATAACCTAGATTAACAAATTATACACCAGATTAATTAATAATATACCAGATTAATCAGTGATACCCCAGATTAACCATTAATACCCCCAGATTAAAAACGAATACTCCAGATTAATAAATTAACAAATGAAAGCCCATGTTATGAAATTGTAACCCACATGAACAAATTATAACCAACATAAACAAATTATTCCTCAGATTAATGAATAATACCCCAGATTTATAAATAATAGCTCAGATTAATTAATAATATCCCATATTAATAGATACTACCTCAGATTAATAGATTATACCTCAGATTAATTAATAATACCCCAGATTAATCAATAATATTGTGAGATTAGCAAGTAATTCCCCAGATTAATCAATGTTATGCCTGATGGATCACTAATACCCCAGAGTAAAAACAAATACTCCAGATTAATAAATTATACCCGAAATTAACAAATTAAACCCCATGTTGTTAAATTGTAACCGAGGTTAACAAATTATAACCTACATTAACAAATTGTACCTCAGATTAATTAATCATACACCAGATTAATAGATAATACCCCAGATTTACAAGTAATACTCTAGATCAATCAATAATACCCTATATTAAAAACTAACTGCAGATCAATAAATTAAGACCCCAAATTAACAAATCAAACCCCATGTTATTAACTTGTAACCTAGATTAACAAATGATACCCTGGATTGATCAATAATAACCCAGATTAATACCCAGGCCTACTATCGTCATTTGTGTATACTCGAAGTACTGGTCGTATCGATACTTTGCGGATGTACCTCGCACTGATCATATCAGTACTTTGAGGACGCCTCAAATACTGATAATATTGGTACTATTGCAGTACTTTGCCAATGCACGTTCTATCGATTTTATCGGTGCTATCGTTTCTTTGAGGAAGTCTTTAGTGTAATGATAGTATTGGTACTATCGGTAGCCTGTGGATGCACAGAGCTTGTAGTCAGGATGTATTTCCAGGATATCGATCTCTGCTCTCGATGTTATCGGGGGTTTTCTTCGCACGTGGTTCGGGCTCATCGCAGAGTTAAACAATGGCTGTACAGTATTAACTTAACATGTACCACACTTTCACCTTCTATGTTGCACCGTGCTTGATAATCTATAAGCCTGTTGCCAGCCATTTACCTTATTTGGAAATGTAACTCGATGAACGATTGTTTGTGGATCAATCTGCTGTTGTAATGGTGAGAAGTATCATTGATACATTCTCACTAATCCTTCGATAAGCGTCGATGGACTTGTTTCGGATTTTCTGTAATGACACCATGATAAAGTAACACTGCTTGGAATTATCATATTGCTCAAAATCCCAAATCGCACCGTTTGGTTTTTATCCGTGCGTACAGAGCACGAGTAACCTACTGTCTGCAATGTACAGTACCACGGTCCGCTGACAAAATGGCTGACAATGTACAGTGTGATGAAAGGGCATCGAGAACAGCTCGTGTGCAAAACGAATGTGTGCTTTTTTTGCGACTACTTCCCTCGTACGGACGGAATTGACTCGAAAATGGTTTTTGCACGAAAACCGATGCCTGATCATTATGTTGCTGGTCTGTCATTGTGGAGGAGGAAAATAGCACATTTTTATTATTTCAAGTTAAATTGGTTGTTATAGGACGACACTGTTGAGGTAAAATACATGGCAGTTTTGTTAGCAGGGTTAGCGTAGCAATCTGTGCCCTTTACTCATGGTTTAGGTAAACCCAGGTTCAAATCCCAGATACCACGTGTTTGTCCATTGCTTGTTATTGTCCTAATTCATGTAAATGTATTCTGTTAA
Organism: Eptatretus burgeri; assembly: GCF_056783735.1. Lineage (NCBI taxonomy): Eukaryota > Metazoa > Chordata > Myxini > Myxiniformes > Myxinidae > Eptatretus > Eptatretus burgeri. The sequence continues at coordinate 22,248,929 of NC_140973.1, forward strand.
CTGCTGATTTCTTTGTTCTGAGTACGATTTTTGTGCAAGCTCCTCCTCGAGCCTCAGATCAATGAACCAAAAAACGAAACAATGTTAAACTTTCTTTGGTGCTCCCATATGAGCTTTGTAGCCCACGATGCCGGGATTCCTTGTACTTTGCTTTGTCCATTCTCTCGTTGTGTTGTAATTCATGTACAAGTATGCTGATTGTGTTTGCATGTATACATACATGCATACATTCACATAATCGTCTTCTAAGAGTATCCAGATAAGTATAACATAATTTATTGATCATTCAGTATATGTATATAACTTGTGTGTGAGACTGATAAATATAAACATGAAATGAACAATTAAGGAGACAAAACTTGCTCTTTTAATTTTTAACAAATGAAAATGGAATTGGATTGAAATCTCTGTTCCATGATCTTTGATCAAGTTGTATATTGTCAAATAAAACACCCAGAAGGTCTTGTTTTATCATTGGAAGTTAACTACAAGGGGTGTTCACAAAGCATTACAAACGATAAACTCACTACAGCATAGTCTCATACACCAAAAAACTACAAAGACGTGTGTAAGTAAGTTTGAAATACATTGATATATTTCCTTCCTCATTATACGTCTTCTAAAATGGACGTTCCACGTGTCTAACTTGTGAGTATCACGCTCCTATAACTTATTAAACATCCCTTGTAAATAGAGGAAAACCTGAGCATTCTCTGGCTGAGTCACGATCTCCTTTGAGAGGGATGGCCTGTTTTGTGACACTTTGTTTTCCTGGTGAATTACTATATTTACATCAATAAAAAATATATATTTATATACATGCTGGCAGGATAGCCTTAGAGGTACATACACTCTCGTCTCGAAGCTGTCTGGCCTTGGTTCGAATCACGACACAGCTATAAACTGTCAACCCAGTGTTTCACAGGCAGGGTGATTCATCAGAGTGTGTGTGTGTGTGTGTGTGTGTGTGTGTGTGTGTGTGTGTGTGTGTGTGTGTGTGTGTGTGTGTGTGTGTGTGTGTGTGTGTGTGTGTGTGTGTGTGTGTGTGTGTGTGTGTGTGTGTGTGTGTGTGCTGTCCCTCGGATGGATGTTAAACTGGGTGCCCTGTCCACGGAACTTGTTAGTGGATGGTAAAGACCCTACGGTGTCCTTTGCGAAGAGTAGACGAGCTACCGCCGGTATCCTGAATAAATTCCAAATTTCTTCCCTAACTACTTGCCGGGAAGGCAATGGCAAACCACCCAGTATAACCCTTGACAATAAACTGCTTCGGCAGCACCATCGCTCTGTAACAGAGTATGGTACATCAGAATCTATATATACATATACACACAGGTGTGCTCATTTATATAGATCCAAAATGCTCCGCATTATAAATGCTGTCATGGTTGTAAGGATATGAAAATCATCGTTTGATGTGTTTTGGGTTTTATTTTTAATAGGATGTAGGAACTATGGTACTAGCGATATCCAGGAATGTAGCAGGCATGATATACTACACAGTACAAGTACTTGTGGTACTGTGACAGTATAGGAGAGTAAGGGAGCGGAAATGCAGTTTGCCTTCATGACACTGCACAGAACCGGGTTAGTCCAACAACCCAACCACCCCCTCTCCCCCTCCCCCTTCCCCCCTCTCCCATCCACTCTTCCCCGTCCCTCCCCCATTCTGCCCTAACCTCCCCCCTCTACCTTTTCCCCGAACCGACTTGTTTGATCCCGATTCTTCCGGTTACAGGATATGCCTGAGTTCCCACTTCATCTCGCACTGTCGTTATAAGCCACTTTGTTATTGATTTTTGTTTTTTCTCTCATAAAACGATTGCGATGAAATGATTTTATCGAAAATGATTTGTTTCTTTTTCAGTTGGTTCATTGTTGTTGTAGTGCCTCTAGGAGTTTGAAAAACAGGCCTATAGTGAGGACCATGTGGCTTGTGAGGACACGTCAAAATAAATTCCCTGTCTATAACCCCAGCATACCTCATCAGATACGAATCTGTTAGTGGAGGGGTATACCTTCAGTAAAATATTGTACCTCGTTCCATCGATGATACCCGAATGAGATCGTTATTTTCATGCATTTTACACGGGGATTACGGCTGAAGAAACACAGTTGTGGTTGATTGTGCATACATTGCTCGCTCATCTGCATTTCAATTGTTTTTGGGTTTGTACATTCCCCTTCCCCCACCTTCTCCGACCTTTTTTGAAACTGCAATCCACCTTTGTTAATAGTAGCCAAAGTCCACCATTATTACAACCCCACGTTCTGCCCAGTGCAGCGATGGCTCCCTTCCTTTCTCTCCACCCCTTGCATCGACCTCTGACCCTTCAGAGATGTCCCGGGGGCTGGCGGGAAAGAATGGGGTAGGGAAGAATCCATGCACAGATCTTGGGGGTGGAAGGCCACTAGGAAGGCAGGAGGATGGTTGGGCGGAGTGTATCGAGGTCATTCCTGGCAAGGCTGCATTCCCTAATCCCCGCGGATCCTGCTGTGCTGCCGCCTCGACCGTGCCTGCTGCCTCTAAGCCCAAACCCCACCTCCCTCCCTTACACTCTCATCCTTCTATCCTCAGTAGGCAAAGCAAGCACGGCATGACACCCCGCATTCAGCCTTCGGTATAGACTAACGGCAAATGGATTCTGATGCAAAATGGTTGATGAGTTGCAAATTCAAACATTTCCATTGAAAATTCCTCCGCATGGGCTGATTCAACAAACACACGTCATGTACCAAACTTCATGTCGTGCGACAACTTGCCTTGACCGACCACAGTATTACTGTATTTAGTAAAGCACATCACTGGTTCACCTGACCACCACTAGTACTGCTGTCAGGGCCACAATTATCTCCACCTTCCTGTGCATGGATTTGGCTGTGGGACAAGCTATGTCCCAGGTCTTTCACGAACTGGTTCCAAAGGCTTTGGGCAGGAATTTATAATTTGTTCATGGTGTAGCTAGGGATGCTTCACCTTATTCATTGCCAAAGGTACAATGGGACCTTTAACATCAATCAACTAATGCTAACCAGACGGGACACCCGGTTTAACATCTGTCGGAGGGAAGGGATGGCACATTTTGTGTTGCAACAGAATTTGCACAGTTTCTTTATTCACTCAATCTACCTCCAAAATAACCTTGAAAATATGGGTAGTCGCAGCATATCGTGGTGTTTAAGCACAACTTCTTGATTATTGTTGGTCATGTATTAACTGAAGCATGAGGTAGTGTCATTATGTATAATGAAACATATCAGCCTACATTTCAACACTGCGTAATGTCAGAGTACATATGGAGGTGACATTCAAATGTGAATATTGTACGCAGGTCCTATAGCGTCGATCTGTGTTCCACATGTTTCTCAAGCTTGTGCAGGTATTGATGTCACTCATATAAATGTCTGTCGTCGGTCGATACCCATTTCCGTAACTTGTTTGTGGGTGCTGTGTATCTGACCCATCCTGCTTCAGTATCGTAGCCTACAATGTGCCGGTAACTTAAGACAGGGTGGTGGGGTTGGCATGTACACGTTTCCCTCCACAGCGGCATGCATATTCACGCTTGTGGTGTTGTCACAATCGCTACGGATCCATAAGTGTCCTTTACAGCACGTGGAGAAATGGCTTCTGCTTGGGGTTACAGTGAGGAAGGAGTACAGAGTTAAAAGAGAGAAGAATACAGAATGATTTGACATGGATGTTATGTTAATGGCTGTACCATCTGCATTGCCTTTTGGACTTTGAAGATGTCAGGGTATTATTGGACCAAAACGTATTGGGCTTTGGTACAGACTAACAGCAACATGCAGAAAATCAGAGTTTGGTTTTGCAAAAGGTAAAGAAATGTACACGTTTGTGGTTACCTGGTGAGCGTAGTAATGCAATACCTTCAGTTAAAACTTGACAACCAAATGTAATCAAGAGACAGTTTGATGGACAAGGGAGGCATGATCGGAAGGACAAGTGAAAAGGAAAGAGAAAGAAAGAGAGAGAGAGAGAGTAGAGATGGTCTGTGAAGAAATCCCCAATGCTCTCGCATTCCGCTTGGCCCAGCGCCAAAAGGGAAAAGCAGACAAGGCCGCCACCCCATAGGAACTTCTCTCCGGGACTCAAACCAACTAGGAGACTTCCTCGTAGTTGGATCCACCGTAATGGTCGTGCAAGACCTTGACACTGGCAGGGTCAATGGACCTATCATCTAAATGCAGATTGCTTGTTTTTATCATATCTTCTCACTGGCTGGCCCTCCTTAATTTTTCTTTCGCTGCTCCCGTCACACCCTGAACACATGGCTGCCGCCCCACACCTTGGAAAGCGCTCTTTTTTTTTTCTTCTTCTTCTTCTTCTTTGCACAAATCAAGGCATCAGAAATGGTATCACATGCATGTGGGAATGTGAGGTTGCTGGGGTGGATTACACAAGAGTGTTGGGGGGTGGAGGGGGGGGGGAGGTTGCATGTTTTTGTAACATTTCTTTGTCATGGTGGCGTACCCTGTACAGTATTACACATTTCCAAATCATTTATTTATCCATCCTTCTTGCTTTGAGTGCACAGGTATGATTTAAGTATTATCAATAACTTAAGAATGTTCAATTACCGTAGGAAACTAGCAATTCATCCAGCGAGCCAACGAGTCGGGGACTCTCGCCCTGAAGTCCGCTTTTGTTTGTCCATTATTTCCCGTGGGCCAAAGGGCGCCACCTCTTCCTTGCCCCTCAAATACCTCGACCTTTGTGCAGGAGAGGGAGCGCCATCGTGCCTTTGTGCCACAGAGAGTCTCGTTTCGGATGTTCCATGCCGTTATAGTTGTAGGTTCGCATCCCGTCGTGGACTCTTCGAGCCCTAGGGGTTGCAAAACGCCGACATTTCCCTGTCTTACTTTTGTACAATGGAACACTGTTTACTGGTCCACACGCTTAGTATGCCACTTCGGCAATGACTCCATTAGCCCTCGAAAACGGCTGTAGTAGGGTTTGTTGAGGCAAGACGGCCCCTGTCAGAAAGGTAGGGCTGCAAGATGCTTCTCCTGTGCATGTGTGCGTGTGTGTGTAAGTCTTCGGTACATGTGATGTGTGATGCACATCTTTTAAGTTGAAAAGGCCTTTTTATACCTTTACCAGGAGATGGTTTTTTGGGGGGGAATTTGCCCATCTCTTCTGATGCAGGCACCTTTGCCCCACCTTGCACTCCATAATGTTTTGCCACACTTTTTCTGGACTTGTGTCAAAATTGTCAGTATTTGTTGGGATGCTTCAGTGAAAGTCGAATTCCCAAGCAATTTGCAGCTGTGCATTGATCTAAGGTGGGGGAGGCAGCGAGATTTGGGGATGGGGATGGGGAGGGGAGGAGGTAGAAAGGGGGAGTGGTGGAGAGGGCTTTTGGTGGTGGGGGGAGGATGGGTGTCTTTGAGCAACGGCAGGAACAGACGGCGTTGTGCGTGATCCACGATCAACTCACCATGGCTTTCGTCTGTTCTTGATGTCCGTGGGTATTAATGATCAGGCAACAATCATATTGAGTCAAAGCCTCAGTAAATTTTATTGGCAGAGGCAGGATGAGTCATGTAGCTTTTCATGTGTCTGATATTTTTCCAACATAATAACAATAAAGTAGTTCATATTATAAATGGGGCTGTCCGCACCTTTATTTTACCTGTTGTTGTACAGCACACACTAACTAGAAATGACAACGTTTGACAACAAAAGCTGTTGTTTCTTGCATACAATTGTATCCCCAGGAGTTGATCGGTTGCATTAGTTTATGTAAAAAGAGATTTCAAAAAGTTATTTGAGCAAGATACTCAGAACAGTGCAAGATATACTAAACAAACTACTACATTGAGGTGTGTGTACGTGTGTGTTCTTTTATTATATATAATATATTACAGAATTCCTCGATACATATACATATATGTGATGTGATGCATATAAATGTGTATATGTTTAAAATAATTATATAACCGTACATTGAAAAATTACAAAACCTTGGCCTGTGTTCGATTATTGTGAGTATCTCATTCGTATAACTTTTTGAACTCCCCTCGTACTTGCTCCAAAGCATTCCAGCAATTTATTGGAAAATGACCGTGGCAAATGCAAAGCAAGTGTAATGTATTTCAGGTGATATTGCTCCGAGTTTCTGAGTGACGACCTTATAAAGGCCATTTTGATGACGTGTTTCTCCTGTTGAACCTTTTCCGAAAAATATGTTTTCGGGAAGCTTTTGCGTTTACCTGCTCCGTGGTGTTAGTTCTTGAGTGTTAGTTCTATTAGCGCTTTCCATAAATGATGGTTCTCAGGAGTTGAGAGACCATGGTTGACATGCCACGGGTGTGATGCTAGTTCCAGGCCTTGCTCTCCGTGGCTGGGTGGAAGAGGAAGGGGGAGGAAAAAAAAATCTTTTGTCTGCCTAAAGGAATGCGGGCTCAGGGGTGGGTGGCATTTGATTTAACTTAGGAAAGCGAGCGATTGCACAGGGTTTCGTTGAGTGTGCTGGGTGGTCTGGATGATGTTAACCCGAGAGATGAGTGGGCCTTTTCCGGCAAGAGGCAGACACCGACAAGTTTTGGTTTATTCCACACCAGGTGTTTATTCTTGAGCCTTCTCGTATAGTGTGCTTAATCGTCATGCTGAGCGAGTGTGATGAGAGAATGGTGTACACGATGAGGCCTGCACTCTGAAATGTGTTTGGAAATATGTTAATTAATTCTTCAATATATATATATATATATATATATATATATTTTTTTTTTTTTAATCAAAGAATGACTGAGTTATTAATGGAACTCCGACATATTTCCAGACGGAGTTTGTTACCGTATAAAGATTACAATAAGTTCTGAATTAAAAATACATGGAGCACCGAAAATAAATAAACAAGAGCCTAGTTTTAGAGCTGGGTCGGTATTAAATAGAGCCTAGTTTTAGAGCTAGATAGGTATTAAATGTAGCCTAGTTTTGGAGCTAGGTAGGTATTAAATTGTCTAGTTTTAGAGCTAGATAGGTATTAGATAGGCCCTAGTTTTAGAGCTAGATAGGTATTAAATAGAGCCTAGTTTTAGAGCTAGGAAGTTATTAAATAGAGCCTTGTTTTAGAGTTAGATAGGTATTAATTGGAGCCTAGTTTTTGAGCAAGGTATATATTAAATAGAGCCGAGTTTTGGAGCTAGATAGGTATCGTAGGATATTTGGTTGAGGACTTTACACACTCCAGGATGTGTACAGCACTGAATTTAGGACTCTGGAGGCCCATGGGCAGTGTTTGACCGGTCATCCCATGATAATAGTTCTCACTCCTCCTTACATACTACAATTTGGACTTCTGAGCATAACACAACTTTTTTTTTTATAATTTCCAACACAAATCTGCATCGTGTAAAATTTTTGTTGAATATGTATTTTAAAATATATGTCTGCAGATACAGAAAAAAACAGTTTTGTGGAGGCCCCTGGAGAACTGCCCAGTCTGTCCTGCCCTAAATGCGGCGTTGGACGTGTGAGCTACGGTTCCTTATATATCCTTTTATTCTACTACTTCTGACTTTACTTGTTTATTTTATTTTATATACAACGCCGAGGCTCAGGGAAGAGTGATGTGACAGAGTGTAAAATGTCAACGCACTGATAGTGGGACAATCGTCGGGCAAGTCAAGCCAGGGAATGAACGAACAGGAAAAGAGTAAATAGAGGAGGGAAGGAAACAGTATTCTTCAAGTTGGATGGTTCTGTTTGGTAGGGTTGATGGGGTTTAGAAAAGATCACTGGTCTGGATTGGAGATGATATGAAATGGTTGTATAACACCTGCTTCCAGCCCTGAAGGGAGTAAAGGTGTTTGTAGTTTGAGCATCCGTGCATTCTCAGTGTCCTTCAGCTTTCAGTTAATTTATCCCCTCGGCCACCTCCTCACCAACCTCCCAACCCTCACCAATCTCCCCACCCTCCCCAAGTGTCGTACTGACCGTTGTGTCCATCTGATGAAACAATTGAGGCGTAAACAATGCTCTCTCGGACCGGTTTTTCTATAAACTCGTGCAGATCCCCCAGATTATTGCACACTACCTTTTGGATGAATTATAGTTCATCTGCACATCCAGCTTTGTGAAAATGAACTTCAATCAAACCATTCTCCAGAATGTCTCTTTAAGTGTCTGTCATTACTGATAAAATAGCACCATATGTTCAAATTGTTGTGAAATTATTACTGCGGTTAATGGTATGGAATTCAAATATTTTATGTCGGCTTTAACACAAGATAATGATTCTTTATAATGATTCTAATTTTTCATTAGTTGACTGTGATTATTCCAATTGATTCTAACGTTTCATTAGAAATTTTTTTTTAATGGGGGGGGGGAGGGGGGTACGGTGTGGGAAATGTGACGTACATTAGATTCATTAGCCCAAAGTTTTGATATCAGATGGAAATTCCAGGAAAATGTGACAAATCTTTTGGACAAAATTGTTTTTCTCTACAAGATTGAGTTTCATAGACAAGCGAGGTGGTGGAGGATAAAAATGGCAACAGACTGACAATGGAGGACATCTTTGGTTTGATTGCCGGCCCTATTTATTAACTCTCGGATTCCCGGCATAAAACATTTCCTGCTTCACACACAGGGTGTTGCACCACAAGACATGCCATTCCTTGGATGGATGTTAACCTGTATGTGCCATGTGCTAGCATGAGTTGGTGGACGCTAAAGATCCCATGGTGTCCTTTTTGAAGAGTAGGCGAGTTATCTCTGGCACACTGAGCAAATTACAAATTCCTGTCCAACATGCCTTCAGTCTAATATCTTCAGTCTAATATCAGGCCTGGAAAATCGGCTCCTGAAAGATGTCGACGAGAAACCTTCCCCAGCCAATTCCACAAGATGGTGGGCATAAAAGTGCTCCGCCTCAAAAAAAACCCCAAAATAAAATGGGAAAAACATCATCATCTTGGTGTTTAAGATCTTAATTGAGTACTATAAACATAACGAGTTATATGCTCAGACCAACTCGTAAAATATTATTATGTCAAGTGGAAAAGTAGGTTGAACACCAAAGTAACTCCATCCAGTTCAATCCTTCAATATGAATCGGATCATGATGACCAGACAGATCAGTTTGTAGACACTCTGATAATATTCCATTTGGAAATCTGTCCAGAATTTTGAGACGTGAAATTTTACTTCTTACAAAACACATGGAATTTTATTATCAACAAGTCATCAAAATGAGATATGACAGCTGTCTTATTGTCTCCTCCAAAAAACACATTTTAGGCAATGGACTCTATCTGAATGTTGTGTACTTTGTGGCCACGCTTCAGTGTCTCTTACAGTTCTGAATCCTAAACCCAATCTCGAGGATTATCAGTCCATTAGGGTGCAGTCATTGCCCCTATTCCATAAAATATTTCCTGTTATTCACAATTATAGCTGGAGTTCAATCCGAGTAGAAAGCAGGTGAAAAGCAGTCACAGTTGAGGTAAACACCATCATCAGATTTGTAACCACGAGGAATTATTCCATTCTTGAAATGGCACGTCACTTTGCCTCTGGTCACAAAAAGAAATTCCTCAACTGATCGCATCACCGATGGAATCACCTATGGAAAGATTGCTGTTTAGGCCCAATGGAGTTTTATTTTTTATATATTTTTTAGCATAACACCATTTAGCTCAAACAAATACAAACTCTCGTGTTTTTAAACAAGATTGCTTCGGAGGTGAATGTGGTTCATTAGATGGGAATGTGATGATGCGTTTTTAATGAGCTTAAACAAATATTAATGGTCCCCTTGCTTTGAGAGCAAAGGTGTGGTTATTTGGAAATTTTAGCTGTTATTTGCTCTATGGAGGCTATCTATACATAGGAGTGCTCTGGCAATAGAAAGGGTTTGATCACAGTACTGCACCATGGTCCTACAAGACAATGCCATGCTCCATAACTAACAGACAGCATCCTTTTCACATAATAGATGGTTCGCTGTTCTTGCATATGGCAGCTTGGCTGCCAGGTAGCTATCATTTCTTGGACCACAGCTGTGCCACTGATGCTGTGCCCCTCTACGAGTACACTGGTACTCATTTTGCCGACCTCAGGAGGATGACAGGCTGAGTAAACCCCACCTGGTGTTAATTCAGCAGCCAACAGGGCTTTAACTCAGGACTCGAGGATCCCAAGCCAGCCATCCTAAACATTAAGCTAACCACTAAGCCAATACCAAGCTTGCTTTAATAGTGGTTGAAGCCTCCCTGTTTCACAAGGTTCAATTCCCATGGCCATTCCATTGTGGGATCTTCAGTTGTCTTGTCGACACGCTGATGTCGACATTAAAGATTTCACAGTACTTTACTCTGAAAAGCATTGGCATTTGGGTAAGCACTATGTATAAATCTGCTTTAAAAAAAATCTCTTTAATGTGTGATCTGTCCTTGTGTTATCACGATCAAGATCAGTGATGACCAACCAACCTTTTGGAGCACCTTATCAGCTTTTAGAATATAAAACAATCTGTGAACTTTACTGCCATGGCTACAGCCCACATATCTGCATTCTTCCCTTTGTATTACACGGTATAACTGGCATTATTAACAACTAGTAGATAACCCAGTTCCCACCGGGCTGTTGAAAGGGAATTTGTTCCCAATAGAGTGTACAATATTTTGGGAGTTTGCTTGGAATGTCTGTTGACAGTATCAGTCACTAACTGTTAAAACTGCTAAGGTTTCTCGGTGAAGTAAATCAACAAAAAGGTCATTATACTGTTACGGTTCTAGGAACCGTATGCATACAAACATACAGTTGTCCCGAAGTCAGTTATTCCATTAAGTATATGTGTAGATAGAACTCCTCCTTGTGTGTGGTGGGAAGACGCTGGGGTGCGTTGCGATGTTTTTTTTTAGTTGGATTAATAAATCATTATATCCCATCCACGACGACTCACGGTACCCTCTGCCTGCTCGCACCTTCATCTCGCTTGCTACTCTCTCATGGGCTGAACAAGTGCGTGTTCGCCTACTCGCCTAACCGGCAACTCGCTTTCCGGGGCAGAATCTTTGTGTAGTTCCTTTTTGGCGAGTTCGGACACACGGAGTGGGCGGGCTTCCCGGTATGGCCGAAACCCGCCCAAAAAGGGCGGCCCCATGGAAGCCCCGTCCAATCAGGGCGAACAGTGACATCGGCTTCACCAAGGCCCCTCCCAGCTGAGGGAGATCTATAAATTACGACACCATTCGTTCAGTCGTCTGGTGAGCTGGAAAGTGAGTCGTCTTGAGAGTGAGCTGGAAAGTGAGTCGTCTTGAGCAGAGTGTTGGAGTGAGACAGTTTGTCGGCTGATAGCGAAAGAAAGGAGGAAGGTTGTAGAGTGGTTGCGCTCTTTGGTGGTTGTTCGTTTCAAGTGTGAGAGAGCTGGGAAGACTTCGACCCGACCTTGACTGGGTCTCTCGTAGGGTCCTGTCTGCAGCCCTGATCCCCGCCTCGGACTCCGCTCGACTCGACCCAGGCTCCTTCGCAGACACGGTCTCCACGTGGGCGGCCGTGGACCGAGCCTCACAACCATTGACAGGTGCCGCACCACGGAGCATCCCTTCCCTCCAACGTTCAGGTACCCGGAAGAACTGCGATCTCAGCTCACCTTCCTCTCTGGCTGCAAAAGGTCCTTGGCCATACATCTGGGTTTGTTTTCGCCTGAGTGTGTGGTGCCGTCTCTAAGTAGAATTGCATAAGTGTTTTTATTTGATCATTGTAAATCTTGCCTGTTTTATTCTCACGACAAGTCTGCTCTGTGTCTCCTTTGTAAGTTGCTGTAAAATTGTCGCACTGCATCTTTCTCTCATCTTTCCCTGTATAACATCCCCAATAAACCTGTTTCCTGTGCCACATATTTTTCCTCGCTTTATTGTAAATAAATTATTGTAGAAATGTTCCCAGTTCGTTTTCGTCTTTTCCTTCATTGGTCCAGCATGGTTCGGATCTGAGTTTTAGCCGGGTCTTTATTCCCGATATTCTGTTCATTCTAGCCAGTACGTCCTTGGTAGTTCCGCTCGGCTGCATCCGATCCAGAAAGGTGGTTGGTAGTTGGTAGAGTGATCCGGATCGGGCAAGGCGTACCGAGGGCATGGTTCCCCGGTAGATGACACCGCGTGGTTAATTAGGTAAATTGGTTCTAGACAAAAGGCCCTATGCAACGCGGTGGAGGTATTGGCGTCCACGGTCGGTTAAGCGACCCACCGCCTCACGGAATTATCTGTGAGCGACGGCCTACAATTCCGGGAGTCTGGTGGGAGACGATGTAACTTCCCCCACCTAGCGGTCACTCTCGCCACCGGTCCCTGGCCCGCAACAATACTTTGGACAGAATTAACTGAATAGTTTGTGGTGATATGTTTTACTTCCGGTATGTGTGTGAACCAGCGTTTCTGAACTGATACACTGCCCGTGTGCGCAACCTCAGCACAAAAATGCATATAACTAGAAATTGCATCAATATCAATATTTGTAGACCTCCGCATGCACTGTCCAGACCCAAGAGCTTTTAAATGAGGTATAATTCAGCATTATATGTGCTGTGTGGTTAAGACGTTTACTCCGTTCAACCACAATCACGCAACTTACATTTATATAGGTATCTATAACAGTGTGTGTGTGTGTGTGTGTGTGTGTGTGTGTGTGTGTGTGTGTGTGTGTGTGTGTGTGTGTGTGTGTGTGTGTGTGTGTGTGTGTGTGTGTGTGTGTGTGTGTGTGTGTGTGTGTGTGTGTGTCCTCAATAACTCCAAAGCCATGAAATCTAGCAGCCCAAAAGTTTGCATGCATACGAAGGGAACTCCAGGGGAGTGCATAAATGAAAACTGGGTATTTGTGGAAATTTAAACATGACTTTTGAAGATAATTAATGGGGTGCTCATCATGAAACCCCCAAAAAGCCTTTTCAACATGGCAGCGCACCATCTTGCTCAGCCCACTTTCATCGCCTGCTCAAAAATGCCTTGCCTTGGAACAGGTCACAACGGTTTCAGTACGATAAAGTGTTCAAAATTTATTTTTTCACTTTCCTCTCATTTAATCGAATGCCTGATCTTCAGACCTCTGAATCGCTGTACACATCGCTAATCGCTTGCCAAGCCAGCCATTCCTTTTCAACCATTTTGTTGGACTGCTTGCTTGATTGCTTAAGTCACTTATCAAGTGCTCTACAAGCTGCTTGGTAATGGAACACACCCCTGTTTCACCATTCTCTTACCTTCCATTTGCTTTGTCTTTTTGCTTAAATATTTGTAAAGACTTTGTTGCTCAACTTTGAATGGTATTCTTTGATGTTTGTTCACCAGTGGTATTCTTTGATGTGTGCTTCACTGATGGGAATACTAAGGGAGGAAAAGTGGGAGAAGAGAGAGGAGGAGGTGTGGGGAGAAAGAGTGAGGATGGGGAGCGAGAAGGGGTGGTGGAGGGAGAGGAGAGTGAGAAAAGGGGAGAGGGTGGGGGAGAGTGAGGATGGGGAGGGAGGAGGGAGAGGAGAGTGAGGAGGGGGATGGGAAAGGGGGTGGGGGGTTGGGGGAGTGAGGAGCGGGGAGTGTGCATGGGTGGGGGAACGGAATCCAGCATGAGGGGAGAGGAGGGGAAGGGAAGGCAGCATAAGGGGTGGGGATGGAAGGCAGCATGAGGGGAGGAGAAGGGAAGGCAGTGTGAGGGAAAAGGAAGGCAGCGTGAGGGGAAGGGAATGCAGCATACCGGGGTGAAAGACCTTTTAATCGTTGATTGTGAAAGTGAACTTGTTGCTGTTACAGACTTTGGTTTCTTTGAATCGGCATTCTCAACCATCACTGATAGGTGCTCGCTTTGGTGTTTAGTTTGCAAATGTTTTAACATATTGGACATATTACAGTGATGAGTGAGGTCCATTAAACAAAGTGAGCATGCAACTTTCGGTCTGTCTTCCTCAACATTCCCGAAATAGTTACAAACTGCACTTCTGGACATTTTGAACAACATGTTGTAAACACCTTATCAGTCGATGTATTGCCTATTCGTCTATCAACAAAGCAATCATCACACTTTACTGGCCAACTCAAAATGCCTTGCTATTAATTTAAGAGGAACACACCCTTGCTGCTATATTGCAAATGGAAGCTTCAGGGGTGTTTTCCTTTTCAATTCATACATGACCAGGCCATGTGTAACCAGAACATGCCCAACAGGGATGAAAAAATTTCCAAGAAAAAAAACCGCTTCTTTCTATGAAGTTGGAATTACTCAGAATCAACATTGATTCTGGTTCATTTCTTGATTCCTTAGTTGTAATCGAGTACTTTGGAATTAATCTGCCCACCACTATAAGCACTCAAGCATGCACTCCAATTAAGTGGTTCATAAGGAATGGCTGGCTGGGTCACACTAATCACCACCCAGAGTTGTCTGGAGTATCAAACAATCTGTGAATTGGACAAATGAACACTTTTTTTAGGGCATCTCTACCGAGATGACCTATAAAGCCGGACGAAATGTACGTCCGTCCGTCCGTCAACAATTTTCTTTCTGATCTTGATGAAACTTGGTATGTGGGTAGAGGTCGATGAGTGTTGCACAACGATATAACTTTTGTCAGGGTCAAGGTCATGTAAGTTATAAAAATCGCCATTTTCAAAACCTATCTTGTCTGCCATTCTACAAGATATTCGGCAACTATTTATTGATTATGATAGTAAAAAATATTATCTTTTATCTAACCGGACAGATTTTTGAATTTCCTTCCCGTTTGGCCGCCACGTAACCTGGAAGATGGTCAAAAACACCTCCCAGTACAAAGAAAACTTTTTACTTCCGATCTTGATGAAATTTGGTATGTGGGTCGAGGTCGATGAGTGATACCCAACGACATATTTTTTCCCGGATTCGAGGTCAGGGTCTAGGTCACGAAAGTTGTGAAAGTTGCCATTTTCAAAACCTATCTAGTCTGTCATTTTAGGAGATATCTGGCAATGGTTAATCGATTATGATAGTAAAAAACATTATAGAGATGACCGTCACCCCCACACGGGGGTAATTTTTAGTAGTCAAAACTGCTGCTTAGTTCAATTCCGCAGTTTATATTTTGACATTAGGTTCAGGTTAAGAGATTATAGATTATCACATTTCAGCTGTAATGCTTATAAACGTCCAGAGAGTTTTATTTTTTATATGGATGGAGGGAGGAGTAGGTTTGGGAGGAGGTGGGAAGGTGTTTGGGAGGAGGTAAGCATGAGGTGAGGGGAAAGGAGACATGCAGTGGAGCGTTAATTATGATTTATACCGTCTCATCAAAATTATTCTGCTTAGAATAACAGTGAAGATGGAAACAAAATAATATCTGAAATACATTTTCTACCGGTCATACTATAAACACCGCCTGGAGATAAACACCTCCCGGAGATAAACATTGCCCGGATATGTCCGGAGACAAACACTATCCGGACACAATCACCGCCCAGACACAGGCAGGGATAACCACCGTCCAGACATGTCGGGAGGAATATCAAATAATGTGTGAATACAACTCTGGACGTTTAGAAGCATCACAGCTGAAATGTGATAACGGCTAGAATCTTTGAACCTGAACTGAATTACAAAATTTAAAATATGGTATTGACCTTGGCAATAGTTACAACTGCGAGAAAAATGTTCATTTGTCCAATTCACACATTTTTGGACATTCCGGATGTCTTCGTTCATCTCCGGTGGGTGCTAAATATGACCGTGCTGGCTTGGCAAGTAATGAGCGATCGGGTGTAACAAACATTACCCGGAGATGCTCATAATGTCAAACAATGTTCAAATTGGACAAATGAACTCTTTTTTTTTCACAGTTGGAACTGCTGCTGAGGTCAATTCTGCAGTTTAAAATTTTTAATTTGGCTCTTGTTAAAAGATTCTAGAGGTTATCACATGCAGAAATTAAATAAAGCCATGAACACTTGCATCTCTGAGCATTTATCTCACACACACACACACACACACACACGCACACACGCACACACGCACACACGCACACACGCACACACGCACACACACACACACACACACACACACACACACACACACACACACACACACACACACACACACACACACACACACCCATCCACACACTCCTGACATTTAATATTATAAATAGATACAGTACCTATAAAAAGCAAATACTTGTCATGACTTTGCTCAATTTTGAGGAGTATTCTTTGATGTTTGTCTGTTTGCAAGCCATGGCAATACAGTCGACAGCAGGTTTTTTTTTCCAGCGATACAGTTCTTTTTCCAGTCTGCATGGAACAGGCCATATTTGTTCGATTTAAATGTATAAAATTTTGCTCTGTGTGATCTGCTTCCATTCGCTGCTTTATATAGATATCTATTAATAAAGAGAAACCCGAAAAATAACCCTCCAACATGGAATTAAAGCTCTTATTCAGAATTCCGCGCGCAGTGGTTAGGGCAGCGGCTTGGGATCCAAAAGGTCCTGAGTTCAAGCCCCGTTGGGCCACTGAATTAATACACCAGGGGGTTGACTCAGCCTGTCATCCTTCCGAGGTCGGCGAAATGAGTACCAGTGTACTAGGCCGGTGTATACCCCGGTTAAAATAGGTGTACGATATCCCTGTGTCGTAAGAGGCGACCAGGGTTGTGTCAGGAAGGGCATCCGGCGTAAAAACATGTGCCAAATCACTATGCGGATCATACGGATGATCCGCTGTGGCGACCCCTAACGGGAGCAGCCGAAAGAAGAAGATTCAGAATTCCGCGCTATGTTGGTTCGAGCTGTGAAAGCATAGACCTACATTTTGTGATCTCTGAGGCTTGATATATTTTTGAATTGTATTTCACTAATTTTCCACTTGAATTCCACTTTTAATGAACTCTATTTAAAGGTAAACCTTTGTGGTTGTAGTTTTGGTGTACTTCGTGGCTTGCCTTTTTGTTGCTGTGCCGTCTGTGTGGAACTTTGTACGGAACTGCAACGGAACTTGGAACGGGCCGCAACGGTTTCTCTATAATAAAGCACTCAAAAATTATTATTTCACTTTCCTCGCTTATATCATCGAATGCCTGATCTTCTTACCTATGAATCGCACAACAAAAAATACATCCTATTCTCCTTTGTAATAACTTGTCAATGGATCAAAGTAGAAAGTTCGGGCCCCTCCTGCCTGCGGGCCCCGCGGTATCGTGTGATGCCTTGGTCACAACAGTCCACTCAAAAGTGCTCATATGGGATGTTACCTGAGACTACACTATATATGTGTGTATATATGTATAATGTTTCTTCGCCAGGTGTATATACACCACAAGACCAAAAGTATACGGACACCCCTTCTAATGAGTGGATTCGGTTATTTCGGCACCCCTTCTTTGCTCCCCCACCCCTTCTTTGCTCCCCTACCCCTCTTCCCTCCCACTTTTTTCCCCCACCCTTCCTCTCTCTCCGCCCTTCCCCCTCTCCACTCCTCACCCCTTCGCCCTCTCTCCCCCTCCTTCACTGCCTGCTTTCTCCCTCTCCCCCCTCTTTAATTCGCCTCCCTTCTCTCAGTATTCCCATCAGTGAAGCAACGGGTGGTATTTGGTAGTATAGAATATAGACAATCTAATGTTCATGGATGGGCATGTGTGTGTATATTTTGTATACTAGTAGAGTACCCACTGTCTGGGTGGGTGGAATTTGTGCACTACTTGCTGAAAAACGGGTAGTCTGTGTTTTGCTAGAGGACTCGAAGGATATTTGTGTGGTGTGCGTCTAAAAGGAGCTAAAGGCCTAAAGTGTACCTCAGGCAAAAATAACATTCCTTTCCTGTTGTAATTATCTGCAGACTACTGTAGTATATGAAAGTACAACTCGTATACTCGCTGTAGCATTTTTGCCTGGGACGTTCCAATAGTAGTAAGGGTAGAAATTATTATCTCAAGGGAACACTCTCAAAAGGATTTAAATGTCAAGGGGTTGAAAGACTTATAAAGGGATCTAAAGTGTCTAAAATGGTTTAAATGGTGTAAAGCTCTAAATCAGTGTTTCTCAAGGTGGGGCGCGGCAATATTTTGGTGGGGCATTAGGATTCAGAATTAATGAATCAATATATTGTTATGGCTGTGGAAATTCGCAGAACACCATATAGGTTCTTAATTAGTTGTGCCGATAAGTCCGTGTTGTGTTCAGTTAGATTTCCCCACCGTTGTTTAATGGGAATTATTCGTGTCACAGGGCTGTGATCCTTTGAGGTAGGTTTTTCTTTTTCTCTGGTTATTTTGAACCAACCACATCTCCAACCACCTAACCACCTTCGCCGCTACGCCAGCTATCAATTCCCTTCTTCTCCACGGACACATTACAACCATCTCTCCGTATTCATTCAATAAACGCGAGCAAAATGAAACCAAAGGAACTTCGATGGCACGCGGATTTTTG